>NW_024055732.1:571129-871129 GCF_902713615.1 Scyliorhinus canicula
TGTTAAATAATCTGTAAATGGCAGACCCTTAAGAGTATTGAAAGGCGGAGAGATTTGCGTGTACAGGTACACCGGCCACATAAAGTGGCAACACAGGTGGAGAAGGTAATCAGAAGGCATACGGCTGCTTGCCTTCATCGGTCGGGACATTGAGTAAAAAATTGTAGAACCTTAGTTCGGCTCGCATTGGAACATAATAGTGTTCAATTCTTTTCGCCACACTACCAGAAGGGTATGGAGTTTTGAAGGGTTTCAGTAGAGGTTTACCAGGATGCTGCCTGGTCTGGAGGGCATTAGCGATGAGGAGAGGTGAATAAACTCGGTCTGTTCTCAGCAGAATGACGCCGGGTTGTGGGGCAAGCTGATAGATGTGGGGCTTGATAGATAGGGGCTGGTTTAGCTCACAAGGCTAAATCGCTGGCTTATAAAGCAGACCAAGCAGGCCAGCAGCACGGTTCGATTCCCGTACCAGCCTCCCCGGACAGGCGTCGGAATGTGGCGACTAGGGGCTTTTCACAGTAACTTCATTGAAGCCTACTCGTGACAATAAGCGATTTTCATTTCATTTCAGATGTCTACAAAACTATGAGGGGCATGAGTAGATTGGATTGTCAGACCTTTATGCGAGTGAAGAAGAATTAATTACAGAGGTTTAAGGGGCGATGGGCAAAGTTTAGAGTTGATTTGCGAGGGTCATTTTTACACAGATGCTAGTTTATGCGTGGAAGCAAATGTAAAAATAACCTTTACGGGGAATCTTGACAATTACATGAATATGATTAGAATTGATGGATTCAGACCCTGGACGTGTGGAAAATGTGAGGTTAGATATCAAGCATAGTCGGTGAAGGGCCTGTTCATGTGCTACACATTTCTTTATTCTTTGTTTCTTTTCAGCAAAGATGAGGAAACCTGAACACAAGAACTGACAACAAAACCTTCGAGATTCTCGATCCCGGTCAGCCTGAACAGTGTCAATTCTCCAATGTTAACTCAATTACGACAAATTTTACAGATCAAAGAATTTACATTGCAGAAGGAGGCCATTCAATCCATCGAGTCTGCACCGACTCTTTGAAAGAGCACCCTACCCAATCCCACACCTCCACCCTATCCCTATAACCCAGTGGCCCGACCCAACACTGAAGGGAATTTTGGACACTGAGGGCAATTTAACATGACCAAGCCGCCTAAACTGCGCATCTCTGGACTATGGGAGGAAACCGGAGCACCCAGAGGAAACCGACGCACAAACGGGGAGGATGTGTAAAACCGCAGACAGTGAACCAAGCCTGGACTCGAAGCTGGGACCCTGGAGCTGTGAAGCAATTGTGCTAACCACAATGCTAACCTGCTGCCCAGAATAATCTCTTATTGTCACAAGTATGCTTCGATGAAGTTACTGTGAAAGTTCCCTCGTCGCCAAATTCCAGCGCCAGTTCGGGGGAGGCTTGTATGGAATTGCACCTGCGCTGCTGGCTTTGTTCTGCGTTACAAGCCAGCTATTTATCCCACTCTGCTAAACAATCCCCTTCACTTCGTCCACTTCAAATGTCTCCAGTAACACGGTGCTGTGGTCAGTTTTCTCATTCTCTCTCCAGCCAACGACCCTGTCCAAACAGGACGCAGGAATACCGAATTTGTTGGACAGAGACAAGGGTTGAGTCTCCTTCAAACCTACCACCTGGCTCTCTCTACATAGGTACCATATCTCTACTAACATAACCATTATCATTTTACTTTATCTCTTGGTTCTCTAGCTATATTATATACATTGCACTTATCCTGTCCCGATGCATCCACAATTCCCATAGCCCCCCTCCGTTATCACTCTGGGCTGACGGCTTTTCAAATCTGTCGGAATTCTTTGAAGATATAACTAGAACAATTGACAAGGGAAGCAAGTCGATGTGATACATTTGGAATTTCAGAAGTCGTTTGACAATGTCCCGATTATTGTGCAAGATTGCAACGCATGTAATAGTGGAAGCATATTGAGGGGGATGGAATACAGATTGGCAGAGAGGAAACAAAGTGTCGGAATTAGTGGCTCGTTTTCAAATTGGCAGGCTGTGAGGAGGATGCAGAGATCATACAGCATGATCTGGACAGGTTGGGCGAGTGGGAAAATCGATGGCACTTGCAGTATAATTTTGAAAAGTGAGAGGTTATTCACTTTGGAAGCAAAAACGGGAATATCGATTAGTACCTGAACGGTTGTGAGTTGGGAGAGGGGAGTCCACAGCTACACCAGGGCGACTTTGTACACCATTCGCTGAAGCAAACGTGTAGGTGCAGAGAGCGGTAAAGAGGAAGAATAATATGTTGGCCTTCATTGCGATAGGTTTCGAGCACAGAAGGAGGAATGTGTTGTTTCAATATACAGGGCCTTGGTGAGGTCCCACCTAGAATAATGTGTGCAGTGTGGGCTCCTTTTCTGACTTCTTGCTCTCGAAAGAGTGCAAACTGCTTACCAGACTGATGCCAGGGGCGCTACTGTCATATGAGGAGATATTAACTAGGTTGGGGTCCTTCTCGCTGGAGTTCATTATAATGAAGGGTGAATCTCATCGATACTTATAGAATTATCACAGGACTCAGCAGAGTAAACAGAGCATAATGTTCCCGATGGTAGCTGTGTCCAGAACACGGGGTCACAATCAGAGGATTTAAGGGAAACCATTTCGGACAGAGATGAGGAGACCTTTATTCACCCAAAGTGTGGTGAGCCTGTGAGATTCATTACCATATGAAGCATTTGATGCTAAAACGTTGAATATATTCATGAGGGGACTATATACAGCAGTTGGGGAGAATGGGACCAAAGTTTATTGGGATAAAGCAGGATTGGACTGTTAAATTGGGTGATCAGCCACGATCGTGATAAATGGCGGAGCAGGCTCCAAGGGCCAAAAGGCCTCCTCCTGCTCCTATCGTCTATACACCTATGTATCTAGTTACCAAGCTATCTTATGTCACTGACATGTGTGTATTACTGTGTCTCTCAGTCCTCCTCTCCGTATTTTTCCATAATTGCTATATTTATCTTTACTTTTTGAAGACCTTTACTTTCAGATTTTCCTCAATTACCTTTCAAAATTAGGTTTAAAATGATATTTTCACGTTATTTAAACATACTCGGAGCCTCATTCACCCGAGAGTTGGAAGACCTTTCGGGAAATGAACTCAGAAGATCAGGAGCAACACATGCAAATTATTCAAATGTGTGAGATATATTTGCAAGTTGACACAACAGCCTCAGTTACATAGACTAACTAATAAAAATAATATTCTCTGCAGATGAATATCCACTGCATTATGGGATAGTGAATTCAAAAGATCCCAAATCCTCGGAAGTAAGTGGTATTCCCCTCGTTACAGAACTTCAAGGCCGCCCCTTGTTCTGAGGAAGTTTATTCAAGTTGGTGTCTCCCGGGAAGTGCATGGAACGAAATGTGGATATGTCACTGAAATAGGAATATTTAAAATTTCCATAAAGTATTACAACAAAAGGACAGTGCCCGTTTTGTGGCATTATTAACATGCTTTATATAGACATAGAAAGTATGAAGGATCGATGAATGACTCCCCTGCCAGAATTTTAGCTTGCGGGTTACATCATGGCTGCCATAACATATGCCTGGCTGTAAACTGGTTACAGCTGTAAATGATGACAAAACAGGAGTAAAATACAAAGAAATGCAGCATGAAATTACACTCGCAAGGAATATTAATCTCACGACAGGAAACTTTTACAATTAAGTTGTATAAAGGAGAGAGGTCAGAGGAGAAACCCTTCCTTGTTAACTGATAAATGTGTCAATTAAAATAAGAAAACGTCAGACTTGAAGAATGACTTTGCTTCATTATTTCCAACAGAGGAAGAGTTCAAAATGCCAGATACGAGGAAAGATATAATTGATTCAGGACCAGTGACTGAACAAAACTCATGCTTTCAGGGTGTCAATTGCCGATAAATGAATGGTAATAGAGTGTGAGAGTCCGAAAGGTTTCAAACTACAGTGTCTTCATATGAGTAGATAGCATTATTACGGTAGCACGGTAGCATTGTGGATAGAACAATCGCTTCACAGCTCCAGGGTCCCAGGTTCAATTCAGGATTGGGTCACTGTCTGTGCGGAGTCTGCACATCCTCCACGTGTGTGCGTGGATTTCCTCCGCGTGCTCCGGTTTCCTCCCACAGTCCAAAGTTCTGCAGGTTAGGTGGATTGGCCATGATAAATTGTCCTTAATGTCCAAAATTGCCCTTAGTGTTGAGTGGAGTTACTGGGTTATGGGGATAGGGTGGAGGTGTTAACCTTGCGTAGGGTGCTCTTTCCAGGAGCCGGTGCAGACTTGATGGGCCGAATGGCCTCCTTCTGCACTGTAAATTCTATGAATATATCGGACCTATAAACGTTCAATGTAATCTGGATTTGAGAAATATCCCTTTGGATTTGCCAATTACACATGTCGCTCTGTAATTTAAGCGACGTTACAGAGGGAATAAGCTGAATTTGTGCCGCGTTTCGAAAGATTTGTGACGGGGTGATGAATGTAGTTCACCTGGAAGGAGAGGATGTGTGAACAGGATTGCCCGTCCCAGCTGATCACAGGGTGCGAGCGTGGCTTTGTCAAGTTTACTCATGAGTGATTCAGGGTAAATTATTTCGGACAGAGATAAGGAGACATATAAGAACATAAGAACTAGGAGTAGGAGTAGGCCATCTGGCCCCTCGAGCCTGCTCCACAATTCAATGAGATCATGGCTGATCTTTTGTGGACTCAGCTCCACTTTCCGGCCCGAACACCATAACCTTTAACCCTTTATTCTTCAAAACAATATCTATCTTTACCTTAAACATATTTAATGAAGGAGACTCAACTGCTTCACTGGGCAAGCGAATACCATAGATTCACAACCTTTTGGGTGAAGAAGTTCCTCCTAAACTCTGTCCTAAATCTACTTACCCTTATTTTGAGGATATGTCCCCTAGTTCTGCTTTCACCCGCCAGTGGAAACAAGCTGCCCGCAACTATCCTCTCTATTCCGTTCATAATTTTAAATGTTTCAATAAAATGTTTCAGGGGCAGCACGGTAGCATTGTGGATAGCACAATCGCTTCACAGCTCCAGGGTCCCGGGTTCGGTTCCGGCTTATATCACTGTCTGTGAAAAGTCTGCACAGCCTCTCTGTGTGTGCATGGGTTTCCTCCGGGTGCTCCGGTTTCCTCCTGCAGTCCAAAGATGTGCAGGTTAGGTGGATTGGCCATAATAAATTGCCCTTAGTGTCCAAAATTGCCCTTAGTGTTGGGTGGGGTTACTGAGTTATGGGGATAGGGTGGAGGTGTTGACCTTGGGTAGGGTGCTCGTTCCAAGAGCCGGTGCAGAGTCGATGGGCCGAATGGCCTCCTTCTGCACTGTAAATTCTATGTCTATGCACGATACCTCCTCATCCTCCTAAATTCCCACGAGTACAGTCACAGTCTACACAATCTCTCCTCATAATCCAACCCTTCAGCTCTGGGATTAACCTAGTGAACCTCCTCTGCACACCCGTCAGTGCCAGTACGTCCTTTCTCAAGTAAAGAGACTAAAACTGAACACATTACTCCAGGTGTGGCATCACTAACACCTTATACAATTGCAACATAACCTCCATATTCTTAAACTCCATCCCTCCAGCAATGAAGGACAAAATTCAATTTGCCTTCTTAATCACCTGTTGCACCTGTAAACTAACTTTCTGTGACTCATGCAGTAGCTCACCCAGGTCTCTCTGCATAGTGGCATGCTTTAATATTTTATCGTTTAAATAATAATCCCGTTTTCTGTTATTCCTGCCGAAATGGATAACCTCACATTTGTCAACATTGTATTCCATCTGCCAGACCCTAGCCCATTCACATATCCTATCCAAATCCCTCTGCAGTCTTCCAGTATACTCTGCACTTTTTGCTTTACCACTCATCTTAGTGTAATCTGCAAACTTGGACACATTGCCCTTGGTCCCCAACTCCAAATCATCTATGTAAATTGTGAACAATTGTGGGCGCAACACGGATCCCTGAGGGATACCACTAGCGACTGATTTACAACCAGAGAAACACCCATTAATCCCCACTCATTGTTTTTTATTAATTAGCCAATCCTATATCTATGCTACTGCTTTACCCTTAATGCCATGCATCTTTATCTAATGCAGCAACCTTTTGTCTGGCACCTTGTCAAATGGTTTCTGGAAATCCAGATATACCACATCCATTGGCTCCCCGTATTCATATAACGAGTCGTGAGCCTGTGTAATTCATTACCAGGAATCAGTTGATGCTAACACGTTGACTATATTCAAGAGGGGGCTAGATGTTGCACTTGGGGAGAATGGGACCAACGTTAATGCTGTTAAAGCAGGGTTAGGCTATTAAATTGGATGATCATCCATGATGGTGATAAATGGCGGTGCAGGCTCGAAGAGCCAAAAGGCCTCCTCCTGCTCCTATCGTCTGCACACTTCTATATTTAGTTCCCTGTATCTAGCTGTCTCGTGATACTGACATGTGTTGTACTACTGTGTCTTCTGGTCCCCCGGCTGTGTATTTTTCCGTGAATGTAATATTTATCTTCACTTTCTGAAGACATTTACTTGCATGATTTCCTCTTAATTGACTTTCAAAATTATGTTTAAACATGATATTTCTTCACATTACTAAACTTACCCAGCAGGGCGTTGGGTACCTGAATTGTAGCTCCAGTTTCCAGGAGGTTGTGAGTAGTGAGGTGATGAATAACGTTTCAAGCTTGCAGGAGTTTACCGGCAGTCAGGAAGGTGTCTACTTCAACGCCACAAGCATCCAGAAAAAAAGTGGTTGAACTTGCAGCGTTGGTCGGTCTGTGGGACTTCGATGTTTCAGACATTTCGGAGACGTGGAAAATGCAGGGACAGGAATGGTTTTTGCAGGATCCGGGTTAAGATATTTCAGTAAGCTCAGGGAGGCTCGAAAAAAGATAGGAACGGGCGGCATTGTTAGTCAAGGAAAGTATAACGGTGCAGAAAGGACGTTTGATGAGGACTCGTCTACTAAGGTAGTATGGGCTGAGGTTAGAAGCTGGAAAGGACAGGCCACGCTGTAGGGAGTATATAGGCCTCCGAAAAGTCCCAGAGATGTAGAGAAAAGGATTACAAAGGTGATTCTGGAGAGGAGCCAAGTAACAGGGTATTGTTATGGGGATTAATTTCAAATATTGACTGGAGATTAAAGAAATTTAGATGGGTCCGTTTTTATCCTTGTGTGTAGGAGGGTCTCCTGACACAGTATGTAGATAGGCTAACAAGAGGCAATGCCATATTGGATTTGGTACTGGGTAATTCACCAATACAGGTGTTTTATTTGGAGGTAGGTGAGCACTTTGGTGATAGTGACCACAATTCGATGAAGCTTACTTTAGCGATGGAAAGGGATAGGGATATACCGCAGGGCAAGAGTAACAGCTGGGGGAAAGGCAATTATGATGCGATTAGGCAAGTCTTAGGATGCATAGTATAGGGAAGGAAACTGCAGGGGATGGGCACAGTTGAAATGTGGAACTTGTTCAAGGAACAGCTACTGCGTGTCCTTGATAAGTATGTACCTGTCAGGCAAGGAGGAAGTATTCGAGCGAGGGAACTGTCGTTTACTAAAGTATTTGACTCACTTGTCAAGAGAAAGAAGGAGGTTCATGTAAAGATGAGATGTGAAAGTTCCATTAGGGCGCTCGAGAGTTACAAGTTAGCCAGGAAGGACCTAAAGAGAGCGCTAAGAAGAGCCAGAGGGGACATGAGAAGTATTTGGCAGGTCGGATCAATGATAACCCTAAAGCTTTCTATAGATGTGTCTAGGGTAATAGTAGGGCCACTCAATGACAGTAGTGGAAGTTGTGCGTGGAGTCCGAGGAGATAGGATAAGTGCTAAATGTATATTTTTCTTCAGTATTCACAAAGCAAAAAGGTAATGTTGTCGGGGAGAATATTGTGATACAGGCTGCAAGACTAGAAGTGCTTGAGGTTCATAAGGAGGAGGTGTTTGCAATTCTGGAAAGTGTTAAGATAGATAAGCCCCCTGGGCCGGATGGGATTTGTTCTAGGATTTTCTTGGAAGCTAGGGACGAGATTTTAGAACTTTCGGCTTTGATATTTATGTCGTCATTTTTACAGTAATGGTGCCAGAACACAGGAGGAAATCAAATGGTGTCCCCTTGTTCAAGAAGGGGCCTGGAGACAATCCCGGTAAATATAGGTAAGTGAGCCTTAATCATTTTGGGCAATGTTTTTGAAATGATTGTAAGAGACATGATTTATAATCATCTGGAAAGTGATAATTTGATTAGGGATAGAAAACACGATTGTGTGCCTCACAAACGTTATTGAGCCCATTGAGAATGTGACAAAAGATATGCACGAGGGTAAAGTAGTTCAAGTGGTGTATATGGATTTCAATAAAGCGTTTGATAATGTTCCCCAACATAGACTATTGCAGAAAATAGCATGATGTTTAGCAGTTTGGATCATAAATTGGCGCTCTGAGAAGACAGAGGGTGGTTGATGGCAAATGTTCAGCCTGGAGTTCAGTTACAAGCGCTGTACAACAAGAATTTGTTTTGGGGCCGCTGCTGTTTGTTATTTTTATAAATGAGCTGGAGGAGGGCGTCGAAGGATACGTGAGTAAATTTGCAGATACCACTAAAATCGGTGGAGTTGTGGGCAGTGCGGAAGGATGTCGCAGGTGACAGAGGGACACAGATAACCTGCAGAGCAGGGCTGAGAGGTGGCACATTGTATTTAATGCACAGAAATGTGAGGTGATTCATTTTGGCAGGAGGAACATGAATACAGAGTACTGTGCTAATGCTAAGATTATTGGTAGTGGATGAGCAGAGAGATATCGGTGTCCATGTACATAGATCCCTGAAAGTTGCCACCCAGGTTGAGAGAGTTGTTAAGAAGGCGTACGGTGTGTCACATTTGATTGGCAGAGGAATTGAGGTTCGGAGCCATGAGTCCATGTTGCAGCTGTACAAAACTCTGGTGCGGCCGCATTTGGAGTATTGTGTGCAGTTCTGATCGCCACATTACAGAAAGGATGTGGAAGCATTGGAAAGGGTGCAGTGGAGATTTACAGGATGTTTCCTGGTATGGAGGGAAGATCATATGAGGAAATGCTGAGTGATTTAAGGCTGTTTTCGTTAGAGAGAAGAAGGCGATGAGGTGACTTAATTGAGGCACACAAGATGATCACATGATTAGATAGGGTGGGTTTTCCTCGGATGGCGATGGCTAGCACGAGAGAGAACATGGAACATAGAACAGACAGCACAGAACAGGCCCTTCGGCCCTCGATGTTGTGCCGAGCAATGATCACCCTACTCAAACCTGACATAGAATAAAATTTAGGGAAGATAGATAGAGACATTTGGCAGATGTAGGTTCTTTATTCAGAGACTGTAAGGGCGTCGAATGCCCTGCCTGCAACAGTAGTGGACTCGCCATAATCAAGGCATTTAAATGGCCATTGGATAAATATATGGTGTAGATCGACTTTAGGTTGGTTTCACAGGTCGGCGAAGGGCCTGTACTGCTCTGTAATGTTCTACGTTATGTGTACTCGGAGCCTCCTTCACCCGAGTGATGGAAAATGAACTCAGAAGATTAAGAGCACGTATGCAAATTATTCAAATGTATGTGATGTATTTGCAAGTTGACACAGCAGCCTCAGTGACAGAGATAATATTCTCTGCTGATGAATATCCACTGCGTTCTGGAATAGTGAATTCAAAAGATCCCAAATCCTCTGAAATGAATGGTATTCGCCTCGTTACGGAACTTAAAGGCAGCCCCCTATTCTTAGACGGTTTCTTCTAGTAGGTGTCTCCCGGGTTAGTGCCTGTTCGGAAACGTGCATATGTCACTGAAATAGGAATAGTTATCATTTCCATAAAGCATTAGAGCAGGGGAACAGTGCCCAAATTATGGCATTTCTAAAATGTTTCTTCAGGTACAGAGATTAAAAAGGATCCATAGAAATGTGCCCCAGCCAGAAATTTAAATTGCGGGTTCCATCATGGCCGCCAAAACAGACGACTGGCTGCAAAATGGTTACAGATGTAAATGGTGACTAAGCAGGAGTAAAATACAAAGAAATAGAGCATCAATCTACACTCGCAAGGAATAATAATCTAATGACAGGAAACTTTTACAATTAAGTTGTAGAAAGGAGAGAGGTCAGAGGAGAAACCCTTCCGTGTTAACTGATTAATGTGTCAATTAAAGTAAGGAAATTACAGACTTGCTGAATAATGACTTTGCTTCGTTATTTACAATAGAGGAAGAGTTCAAAATGCCAGAGATACGATGAAACATATCATTGATTCAGAACCAGGGACTGAACAAAGGTCATACTATCAGGTTGTCAATGGCCGATAAATGTATTGTGTTAGAGTGTCAGAGTTCCAGAATTCCAACTGCAGGGTCTCCAATGAGTAGATGGCATCATCGCATATATCGCCCTAGAATTTTTCAATGTTCTCTGGTTTTGAGAACCATCCCTTTGGATTGGACAATTGCACATGTCGCTCTGTAATTTAAGCGAGGTGACAGAGAGAATAATCTGAATTTGTGCCGCTTTTCAGAACATTTGTGATGGGGAAATTAATGATATTCACCCTGAAGGCCAGGATGTATGAACAGGTTTAACCGTCCCAGCTGATCAGAGAGAGCGAGCGTGGATTTGTAAAGATTACTCTACTCATGGGACATTTCGGACACGGACAAGGAGACATTTCTTGACACAACGAGTCGTGAGTTTGTGGAATTCATTACCATAGGAAGCATTTCATGCTAAAACGTTGAATATATTGAAGAGCAGGCCATATATAGCACCTGGGGAGAATGGGACCAAAGGCTAAGCAGGACTCGGCTATTGAGTTGGATAATCAGCCATGATCGTGATGAATGTCTATGTAGGCTCAAAGAGCATAAAGGCATCCTCCTGTTTCTATCTTCGATGTATCTATGTATTTACCAGAGCCAATCCACCGAAACATCTTTGGACTGTGGAAGGAAAGCGGAGCACCCGGAGGAAAACCAGGAGGCAGGGCAAAATATGCAAACAGTCTTCCGAACTCGGAATCGAGCCCGGTCTCTGGTGCGTTGAGGCTGCTGTGCTAACCACTGTTTTAATTTGCCGCCCCCTCGTCCTTCTAGTTCCCCAGCTAGCTTAAATCAACGACACTCTTTCTGTAACTTTAACACCAATTCCCCAGCTTACTAATACAAGTGATACTTTTCTTCTGTTCATTTTCACTTCTGCCCCCTAGCTCGTTAATATACATGATGCTTATCCTACCACACTGCCGGATTGTCCTCCAGCTAGATTATAAACATGACCTATTTTCTATCAGTCGCCTATTTAACCAGCTGGCTGATATATATGATTTTTATTCTGTAGCTGGCTCGTTGTTATTGTGGAGCGGTGTCTCCTACTTTCTCAGCTAGCTTATATACAGGACCGTTATTCTGTCTCTGTGTATCCTTCCTCCCCAGTTCACCAGATAGCTTGTCTCAATGATGCTTATTTTGTATCTGTGTTTCGTAGTTCCCAAGCTAACATATACACATGATCGCCATCCTGAGTGTGGGTTCGCCAGTACCCCAGCTAACTTATAGCCATGACCTTTATTCTGTAACTGTGTCTCCTAGTTCCTCAGCTAACTTATGACCATGGCCTTTATACTGTACCTGGGTCCGCCAGCTCCCCAACGAGCTTCTAGACATCAGGTTCAGTCTGAATCTGTGTCTGTAATTTCCACAGCGAGTTTGTGCACATGACCCTTATTCTGTAACTGTGGCTCCCAGTTCCGGAGCAATCTCATATCACTGACATTGGTTCTATTACTGTGTCTCATGGACCTCCGGCTCTGTATTTTTCCATGATTATTATAATTACCTTCAATTATTTCAGAGCGTTGTTTCATTTAATCCTCTCAATTGCCTTCCCAAACTGGGTTTAAAATGATATTTCTTCACCATTAAGCTTACTCTGAGACTCATTCACCCGAGAAATGAAATTCCAATAGGGAAAAAAAGTCAGAAGATCAGGAGGAACACATGCAAATTATTCAAATGTATGAGATATATTTGCAAGTTGACGCAGCAGCCTCAGTTACAGAGTCAGCCTGTTCAAGATAATATTCTCTGCTGATTAGTATGCGGAGCGTTCTGGGATAGAGAGTTCAAAATAATCAAAATCTTCGGAAATAAATCATATCCCCCTCGTTACAGACTAAAGTTGCCGCGTGGAGACTGTATCTTCCAGTATTGGACTCAAGCGTTAGTGTCTACACAGAAACGTGGATATGTCACTGAGATAGGAGGAGTTAACGTTTGCGGAAACAGTAGAGCAGAAGCACAGGGTCCAGTTTATGGCATTATTTATATTCTTTGTACATAGATTCAGAGTATGAAGAATTGATTGAATGTACCCCAGCCACAAATTTGGGTTAGATCATTACCGCCATCACAGAGGCATGGCTGCAAGATGGTAAATATCTTTAAATGGGGATAAAGCAAGAGTAGAATACAAGAAAAGGGGCGTGAAAATACACCCAAGTGGTATTAAAATCATCAGAGGACACTCGGTCAATACAACTGTATAAAAGTAGTGATCAAGGGAAAGCTTTGCACTTGTTAACTATTAAAAGCACAGTTGTAATTTGAAATAATTAAAAGACAGGCATGATGAAGGGTGCCTTTGTTTCTGTATTTAGAGTGGTGGAAGAGTACAACATGACTGAAATACGAGGAATGATTTTACTGAAACATGACCAGGGACGGAACAGAATTTATACTATGAGGGTGCCAATGGCGCAGAAATGAGTGGTGTTAGAGTGTGAAAGATCCAGAGGTACAGAATTCCAATTACAGGGTCTTCATATGAGTAGATGGCATCACTGCATATATCTGAACTACTATGTTTAAAAGATCTTTGGATTTGGATAATTACACACGTCGCTGTGTTATTTAAGCGACGTGACAGAGATAACAATCTGAATGTGTGCCTTTTATCGGAACATCTGATACAGGAAAATGAGTGGAGTTCAGCCTGAAGAACCGGTTGTGACATCAGGTTTACCTGTTCCAACTGATAGGAGCGAGCGAGCGTGGATTTGCAAAGGTTACTCATGGATGATAAAGATGATGCAAATGTTTTCTAGCAGGACAGAGATACTGGACAGGTAAATCAATACGGACGTTTTTCATATACAGTGAAATAACTAATTTGGCCATCCAGCTTCCAGACATGACACTGAATCTATACCTTTTTCGGCTGCGTCTTCACTCAGATTATTTCCATGATCCCTATTCTTCAACTATCTCTCCTCTATCCCCAGATAGCTTATAAAAATGATCATCAGTCTAATATGCCGCCTGTTCTCCAGCTAGATTATATAATTTTTTATTTTAAAAAAAAATTTAGATTAGCCAATTATTTTTTCTAATTAAGGGGCAATTTAGCGTGGCCAATCCACCTACTCTGCACATTTTTGGGTTGTGGGGGCGAAACCCACGCAGACACGGGGATAACGTGCAAACTCCACACGGACAGTGACCCAGAGCCGGGATCGAACCTGGGTCCTCAGCGCCGTGAGGCGCTTGTGCTAACCACTAGGCCACCGTGCTGCCCTAGCTAGGTTATATAATTGACCATAATTCTGTAACTGTGTCTTATAGTTCTCCAGCGAGCATAAATAAATAACCCTTATTCTGTGAACATGTCTCCTGGTTCACCAGCTGGATTCTCTACATGATCATTAGTCTGTAACCGGGTCTCCTTGGTCTTCTCCAGATTCCACTCATGGCCCTTATTCTGTAACTGTGTCTCGTCGTTCCCCAGCCAACCTATCCACATGTCCCTTATTCTGTAACTACATCTCCAATTCTCCGGCCAACTAATATACATGAAAATTATTATTCAACTGTGTCGCATCGTTCCCTGGCTAGTGTATGCACATGTGTCCTGGATCGCCAGCTTCACACCGCCAAGGCTCCCCCCACAGCCTGCACTGCCAGTGCACCCGCAGCCAGCACTGCCTGGACAACCTCACAGCCAGAACTGCCAGTGCTCCCCCACAGGCAGCACTGCCAGTGCTCCCCGACAACCAGCACAGCCAATGCTCCCAACAGCAAGCACTGCCAGTGCTCCCCTCACAGCCATAGCTGCCAGTGCCCCCCCCCACACAGCCTGCACTGCCAGGGCAACCCCACAGCCAGCACTGCCAGTGCCCCCCACATTCAGCACTGCCAGGGTAACCCCACAGCCAGCACTGCCAGTGCTCAGCACTGCCAGTGCTCAGCACTGCCAGTGCTCCCCACCATAGACAACGCTGCCAGCACTGCCACTGACCCCCACGGCCAGCACTCCCAGTTCTCCGCCCACACGCCACAGCCAACACTGCCAGTGCCCCCTCACAGCAAGCACTGCCGCCACAGCCAGCACTGCCAATGCTCCCCCACAGCCATCACTGCCAGAGCTCCTGAGACAGCCTTCACTACCAGTGCCCCCCCCCCAAACAGCCAGCACTGCAAGTACTCGCCCACAGCCAGCCCTTACAGTGCTCCCACCACAGCCAGCACTGAAAGTGCTTACCGCACAGCCGGGCACTGCCTGTTCTAACGCCCCCAGCCAGCCGAACCAGTGCTCCCCCCACAGCCAGCACTATCAATGCTACCCGACACAGCCAGCACTGTCAATGCTCCCCCCACAGCCATCTCTGCCAGTGCTGCCGCACACAGCCAGTTCTGCCAAAGCTCCAACCACAGCCATCTCTCCCAGTGCTACAGCCCAGCCTCAGTGCTCCTCCCACAGGCAGAACTCCCAGTGCTCCCGCACCCCACACCCAGCATTACCAGTGCTCCACCCACAGCCGGCACTGCCAGTGCTCCAACCCTCCCCAGCACAGCGAGCACTGCCAGTGCTCCCCCTCGGCGAGCACTGCCGGTGCTCCACCCCCACAGCCAGCACTGTCTGCGCTCCGCCCACAACAGTCAACATTGCCATTTCTCCCTCTAACAACCAGCACTTCCAGTTCACCGCCTACAGCCAGCAGAGCCAGTGCACTCCCAACACCTTGCACTGCCAGTGCTCCTTCCACAGCCAGCAATGCCACTGGAACCAGAGCACCCACAGCCAGCACGGCCAGTGCGCTCCAACAGTGAGCACTGTGAGTGCTCCTCAACTGCTAGTTTTCCCCAGAATAGCACTGCCACTGCTTCTCCACACGGACAGTCTTGTCTGTGCAGCGTCCTACATCAAGCATTGGCATTACTTACCCCTGCAGCCAGCACTGCCAGTGCTCCCTCCCCCCACAGCAAGCAATGCCAGGTTCCCTCCCACAGACAGCACTGACAGTACTCTCCCCCAAGCCAGTCCTGCTAGTGCTTCCCCAAAGCCAAAACTGCCACTGTTCCCACCCCAGTGCCAGTGCTCCAACCCCCCTGAGCCAGCTCTTCCAGTGCCCCCACAGTCAGCACTGCCAGCGTTCCATCCCCACAGCCAGCACTGCCAGTGCCCCCACCACAGTTTCACACTCAACACTGCCAGTCCTCCCGCCCCTCCCACAGCCAGCACTGCCAGTGTCCCTTCCAAAGCTAGCACTGAGCCCCCACAGCCAGCACTGCCAGTGCTCCCCACAGCCAGCACTGCCAGTGCTCCCCCACAGCCAGCAGGCCATTGCTCCCCCAACATCCAGAACTGCCAGTCCTCCAATCCCCCTCCCACAACCAGCACTACCACTGCTCCCCCCCCCATCCCACAACCAGCACGTCATTGCTCGCCACACAGCCAGCAGTGCCACTGCCCCCACATGCAGCACTGGATGTGCGTCCCTCCATAGCCATAATAGCGAGTCTTCCCCCCCCCCCACAGCCGGTACTGCCAGTTCCCCCAACAGCCAGCATGGCCAGTCGTCCCGCCCCATTCCACAGCCAGCACATCCAGTGTTCCTCCCATAGCTAGCACTGCCAGTGCTCTCCCCACATCCATCACTGCCAGTTCTCAAACCCCCCTTCCTACAGCCAGCACTGCCAATGACCGTCACAGTCAGCACTGTCAGTGCTCCCCCCACAACCAGCACTGCCTGTGCCCCGCACATGCAGCACTGCGTGTGCGTCCCCCACGGCCAGCACTGCCAGTGTTTCACCCACAGCCTGCACAGACAGCACTGCCAGTGCTCCCCCCCAGCCATCATTGCCTGTCCTCCACACCACAGCAGCATGCCAGTCCTCCCGCCCCTATGCCAGCTATGGGAGATAGCTAGCACTTCCAGTGCACCCCCACAACCATCACTGCCAGTCCTCCAACCCCCTCCCAAAGCCAGCACTGCCAATGCTTCACCCACAGCCAGCACTGCCAGTGTCCCCCCCACAGTCAGCACTGCCAATGTTTCACCCACAGCCAGCACTGCCAGTGTCCCCCACAGACAGCACTGCCAATGTTTCACCCACAGCCAGCACTGCCAATGCCCCCCAAAACAGAGAGCACTGCCAGTGCCCCCACAGCCAGCACTGCCCCCCACAGCCAGCACTGACAATGCCCCTCTCCCCAGCTAGCACTGCCAGTGCGCCCCCCACAGCCAGCACTGACAATCCCCCCGCAGACAGCACAGCCAGTGCTCCCCCCCACACAGCCAATCAGGCCAGGGCGCTGCCTATGTCAATCAACTGCTGGAACTGTCGATTGTCTGGGAGGCTATCAGTCAGCGGCTGGAGCTGCCGATTAGCTGAGGCTGCCGGTCACTGACTGGACTGCTGATTGGCTGAGAGGCTGTCAGTGAGCGGCTGGGGTTGTTGATTGGCTGAGAGGCTTTCAGTCAGCGGCTGGAGCTGCTGATTAGCTGAGAGGCTGTCAGTCAGCGGCTGGAGCTGCTGATTGGCTGAGAGACTGTCATCATTTTTATTTACTCATTATTTTAATAATTGATGTAACCGGATATTTCACCGCGATCTTGATCTGCTTCCTGAACCTGGACTGAGTCACCACATAAATACATGTGTTTGTGCAGCAATTTAAATCTCGCAGCATCCACCCCACTTCGCCTAAAGTAAATTGGGAAATGGTGAGGCCAAATATTCCTCTCACATCCAAGTAGAAGAATTTAATAACGCACACGGTCCAGAGGAGAATGAAAGTTCCGGAGATGATGAAGAGTACAATCATTGACTTCCTTCTGCTCTCCATCTCTGGGTCTGTGCGATTGTCTCTCTGACTCTGGGCCCTCAGTGCCTTCCGGACTCGACTGGTGAGTAAAATGTGTCTGACTGTCAGAGCGTTGATCAACAGGATTGAGAAAAACGGGATCAATGGGTTTAAAACCTGCGAAAACCAGTTATATCCAACCCATCCGGGCGTCACCTCGCAGCCCCATTGGACATTGTCGATTATCTCCATAGGCCCACACATAAAGTACCAGGGGATGTTTTTTACACAGAGCAGAAGGCCGCTTGTTGACAGAACCACAGCCGCAGTTTTGCCGGTGCAATATTTTGTTTTCAGTTTCTGGCAGCGAATGGCAACAAATCGATCAAAGGAGAAGGCGAGCGTGAACCAGACAGAACAGTCCGCGGCTGCAAAGATCAAGACAACGTTAACTCTACATACAGCTGTGAGGGACAGGACATTCCATGGGAAATAATAATAACTGATCCAGTTCAGTATGGGGTTAACGATAATAAACAGCAGATCCGCCATTACCATGGCCAGAAGATAGCGAGTGGTGCAGGTAGAGAGGCCGCACTTTCCCCGAAACAGAATCACAATTTCCAAAAAACTAACTGTCAGAGAGAGAAACGAGAATAGCCTGTAAATTACTGATTAAGCTTTCTCCGTGTCTGAACCGGACAACTTTCAGCATCAACAAAATGGGCAGTGGGTGGTTGGTGGTGTTGGGAGAAGAGTGGGTTCAGAGAATAACATTGCAGAGAAGGAAGCAGCAAATGTAACCCAGGTGCTTAAGACATTGGAAGGGAAAAATGTGAATTGCTGCCTCGTCAGTTTGATGGCAGTCGTAGGAAAATGGTTCTAATTCAGATACCTTTACGAGGTTATATTTCTCATGTACAGGATTTACATGATTCACTCAGGCCGGCCAGGTTTCCCAAAACAGATACAAACATACCAGAGATTGAGATCCTTCCTTACTCCCAGTTATCGGGATACCTCTCCCCCCCCCCCCCCCGGATTGGACGTGCACTGTACTGGATTCCTGATGGAGTTGCACACCGCCTGGATTAATAGAAACCTCCATGATCAATGGAAAAAAAAACAATCGCCGACGTTCCCAATCAAAAATCATGGGACGACTAGTGCTTGTCCAGTCTCCAGTCTCCAGAACATTCTGAGACACAAACTTCCCAGACTCAGTCACCCTCTCCCTGGAATACTTCATTGTTAGATTCCTAATATCCCCATATCACATTATTCCCAGGAATTGATCTCTCATTTTGGAAAGAATCCCCGACCGACTTTTCTCAGGAACATTTCCACTCTAGAATTAACATAGGATCAAAGAAACATAGAATTTACAGCGCAGAATGAGGCAATTTTGCCCATCGAGACTGCAACGGTTCTTGGAAGGAGCACTCTACTCAAGCCAACCAGCTCCACCCTATCCCCATAACCCAGCAACCCAATCTAACCTAAGGACAACTTAGCCAATCCACCTATCCTGCACGTTCCACACTTTGGGAAGAAACCAGAGCACGCGGATGATATCCACGCAGACTCGGGGAGAATGTGCAGACTCCGCACAGACAGTGGCCCAGCGGGAATTGAACCTGGGACTCTGGCGCTTTCAAGCCATAGTGCCAACCACTATTCCACAGTGCCGCCAGGAAGGAAAGTGTAGGAGATAGACTCTGTAAACGTGGGAGAGGGATGGAAATTGGAAGCAAAATTGATTCATATTTCCAGGTCCAGACAGAAAGGTGAAGTGCCATCTATAACAGGAATTGAGTTGCGGGAGGGGACCGGAGTAGAACTGGAATAACGAATGTTCACAAAACCCACAAAACGACAGACACAGCCAGGAGGGTACCCACGGCCACAGTTTTTTTTTGTTGCAAGAAGCGACACAAGTTAACCGAGAAATGATTGACTGACAGAATGGCGGAGGAATGTGGTGGTTGTTGCCGATTGTCCCGACCTCCGATCGGGGATGAATCTGAGAGTTATCAGAGCCTCCTGTTGAGGAATGGAGGTGTTGAGAGTTTGGACATCCACAGTAAAGATTAGGCGGTTAGGGCGAGGGAAATGGACCATGTTTCTGTTTGCTAGAACGGTTGGGGAGGGTTTAAACTAGTATGGCAGGGGGATGGGAACGGATGCAAGGAGTCAGAGAAAGAGGGAGTAAGGATAAAAACAAAAGGTAGAAAAGAGAATCAGAAAAGTGATAGGAGGAAAAACGAAGGGCAAAATTGAAACAGGGTAAAAGAGAAAAATTGGGAGCAAGACAAACATTGTGAAAAAGACAAACTTAATGGCTTTGAGTTTTAATGCAATGAGCATTTGCAATAAAATGGACGAACTAATCGCGTAGGTAAATATAAATGGGTCCGATATAATTGGGATTACGGAGACATGGCTGCAGGGTGACCATAATGGGAACTGAATGTCCCAGGGTTTTAGGAAGTTCAGGTATGAAAGAAAAGGTGGTGGCATGGCACTGCTGGTTAAAGAGAAAATGAACACAGTAGTTAGAAAGGATATTAGTTCTGAAAATGTGGACTCTGTATCGGTAGAGTTGAGAAATGCCACGGGAAAAAACATTAGTGGGTGTCAAAAATACACCCCCAAACTGCAGCGGTGATGTTGGGAATGACAGTAAACAAGAAATTAGAGATGCATTCAATAAGGGAATACCAGTGATCAATGGTGATTTTAATCTTCACAGAGATTGCGCAAATGAAATTAGCCACAATGCCATAGAGGAGGAATGATTTTTAAGGGATGGTTTTCTTGACAATATGTGGAGGAACCAACGAGGGAGCAGGCCTTCATAGACTGTGTACTGTGTAACGAGGAGGGAATCATTGCCAATCTGGCTGTAAGAGACACCAATCCACATAATCTACATATATTTGGAATGTGGGATGAAACCGGAGCACCTGGAGGAAACACACGCAGACACGGGGTGAATTTCAGACTCCATACAGGCAATCGCCCAAGGCTGGAATCGACCAAGGAACCCTGGAGATGTGAGGCAGCAGTGCTAACCAGTGTGCCATTGTGCTGCCAATGTCAGTGGGAAGGTACAGAACTGTGAATATATAAAAGGCAAGAGAGAGGAAAAACAGACATTGGACCACTGGAAAATGTGACTGGAGAAGTAATAATAGGAAAGAAAGAATGGCAGATGAACTGAATAGTTACTTTGCATCAGTCTTCACTGTGGAAGACACCAGTTGGGTGCAGGAGGTCCGGGAGAATCAGGGGGCAGGGATAGGTGTTGTGGCCATCACTAAAGAAAAGGTTCTGGGGAAACTGAAACGTCTGAAGGTGGATATGTCCCCTAGACCCCAGGGTCCGAAAGGAGATAGCTGAGGAAATTGTGGAGGCTTTGGTGGTAATTTTTCTGGAATTGCTGAAGGCCGGAAGGGTCACAGGGGACTGGGAAGTGGCTAATATAACACCGCTGAGGCACACGACGAGAAACTACAGGCCGGTTAGCCTGACGTGGCCATTGGTGAGAATTTAGAGTCCATTATTAAAGATTAGATCGCGCAGTACTTGGAGGTGCATGGTAAAATAGGGCTGAATCAGCACGGATTTGTCAAAGGAGATCATTTCTGCCAAATCTGTTAGAGTTCAGTGAGGCGGTGAAAAGGAAGTTAGACAAAGGAGAACACTGAACGTGATTTATTTCGATTTCCAGAAGGCCTTTGACAAGATGCCGCATAGGAGATTGTT
The DNA here is from genome assembly GCF_902713615.1 of Scyliorhinus canicula. Taxonomy (NCBI): domain Eukaryota; kingdom Metazoa; phylum Chordata; class Chondrichthyes; order Carcharhiniformes; family Scyliorhinidae; genus Scyliorhinus; species Scyliorhinus canicula. Next base: position 592,123 of record NW_024055732.1, read on the forward strand.
AAATACGTTAAGAGCCTATGCTGTTAAGGGTAAGATCCGGTGACTAGTGTTGTGCCTCAGGGGTCTGTGCTGGGACCACAAATTTACACAAGATATATTAATGATCTGGTAGAAGGAATTAAAGACACTTTTGCTAGGTTTGCAGATCATATAAATATCTGTAGAGGCATAGGTAGTATTTTGGAGGCAGGCGGACTGCAGAAGGTCTTGGACAGGCTTGGAGAGTGGGCAATATAGTGGCAGATGAAGTACAATGTGGAAGAGTTTGAGGTTATGCAATTTGGATGGAGGAATTTAGGCACATACTACTTTCTAAATGGGGCAATGCTTAGAAAACCAGAAGCACGAAGGAACTTGGGAGTTCTTGTTGACGATTCTCTTAAGATTAACCCACAGTTTCAGTCGGCAGTTCGGAAGGCAAATACAATGTTACCATTCATGTCAAGAGGGCGAGAATACAAGGACAGGGATTTACTTCTGAGGCTGCATAAGGCTCAGGTCAGACCCCATTTGGAGTATTGTGAGCACTTTTGGCCCCGTGTCTAAGTAATGAGGTGTGGCCTTGGAAAGGGTCCAGTGGAGAGAACAAGAATGATCGCTGGAATGGAGAGCTCGTTGAGGACTCTGGGTCTCTACTTATTGGAGTTTAGAAGTATGAGAGGGGATCTTATTGAAATTTACAGGATACTGCATAGACCCGAGTGGACGTGGGGAGGATGTTTCTACTTGTAGGAAATACTAGAACCAGAGGACAGAATGTCACATAAAGGGACGATCCTTTTAAAACAGAGATAAGGAGGCATTTCTTCAGCTAGAGGGTGGTGAATATGTGGAACTGTTTGCCGCGGAAGGCAGTGGAGGCCAAATCAGAGTGGTTTTAAGACATAGATTGGATCTTCATTAATTAGGGGATCAGGGGTTATGGGGCGAATGCAGGAGAATGAGGATGAGAAAAAAGCAGCTATGATTGAATGGCGGAGCAGACTCGATGGGCCGAGTGGCTTAATTCTGCTTCTATGTCTTGTGGTCTTATGGAGTCAAGAGAGGAAGAAATGATTTTAGTGAGGCTGTAAAAGGCTGAAATAATGTGCCGCCTGGGACAGTCCTATTTGTGGACTTTGGGAAGGAAGTAGAAGCGGGCGGTGGTCCAGGATATGTGGGGTTGTGGGATTAGAACGTATGAGGCTGAGGACAGAAGATATCCAGAGTCAATGAGGTCAGTAAAAGTCCTGGAATCAATATAATGAAGTTTGGTGGTGGGATCCTGGTCCGGGGAGGTATAATAATAGTCTTTAATATCGGAAGTAGGCTTATATTAACACTGCCATGAAGATACTATGAAACACGCCCAGGAAGTAGGCTTATATAACACTGCCATGAGATACTATGAAACCCCTGTTCTCCATATTCAGGTGCCTGTTCGAGTACAGAGGGAGAGTTCAGAATCTCCAAATTACCTCACAACAGGTCTTTTGAGACTTGTGGGAGTAAACCGGAGTACCCGGAGGAAACCCACGCTGACACGGGGACAAGGTGCAGACTCGGCGCCAAGAGTGACCCAGCCGGGAATCGAACCTGGGATACTGGAGCTGTGAAGGCACAGTGCTAACCACTGTGCAATCATGCTGCCACATAGTTAGCAGGATGCGTCTGAGAGTTGGTTCTCAGCCTCTGTGAAGAAGAGGTCAGTACACGAGAAAATAATGGCACCTTCTTGTGAGCAGCTTAGTTCACCAGGTCAGAGTTGGATATTGGACAGCAGATTGGAGCGAGATTTTAGGGAAATGGGGTAGTATGGGTGAGAGGCACAGATAAATTCAGATGGTCGATGACATACCTTAATGAAAAGATTAAGAGCTGAGAGAAGGCCAGAGGGTAAGGTCCAGGTAGAGGGAGATTACTGGAGGCGGATGGATTTCAATCACAAATATTCATAATAGACAGTGTGGAACTGCAGACACAATTATCTATTTACTAATTATCATCAGAATATTACCAAATTATCAAATGACAGAAGTCGAGTTATGTTATTCTTGAATTTTAAACAGAATATTAACATTACCTGAAAACACTCTCCCAGTCACAACGTCAAAGTAGGAACATTGGAATTGTAATTATGAGGGAATAAAATCCAGGAACACATATTCCAAAGCAGATATTCCAAAGTTAATATCATTCCTGACAGATTTGATTGAATTATTTCGATAGGCATATTTGAAGGACAGCTCGGTAGAACACCGGTTAACACAGTTGAGTTCACAGCTCCAGCGCCTCAGTATCGATTATCGGCTGTTCACTCTCTCTGTGGGGTTTGCACGTTTTCCCAGTGTCTGCGTGGGTTTCCTCCGGGCGCTCCTGTTTCCTCCACAGTCCAAAGATGTGCAGGTTTGGGTTAACTTGGTCATGAAAATTCTCCTTTGTGTATAAAATGGTTAGGTAGGATTGCTGGGGTTACGGGGATAGGTTGCTCTTTCCAAGGACCGGTACATACTCGATGGGCCGAATAGCCTCCTTCTTCACTGTAAATACTACGATTTTATGATTCTATGAATAACTATCAGAAATAATAGATCTGAGTAGTACGATGCATGTTAACAATTTAATTTTCTAAAGGCCGTCAGTAAATACGACATAACAGACTGATGAGTAATCTCAGAGCCAGTGGAAGTAGGGGACATAGCGCAGCAGAATGGACACATATGGTGGACACACACAGAAACAGGGAGAGGAGTTAAACGGACTTGGCTTATTGGTGGAAGGTGGGCAGTCGTGTTCGACAAGGTTCAATACTGGGATCACTCTCCTTCACCATTCCCATCAACATTATGGAATCGGGAAGCAGAAAGATAATTACAAAATTTACAGACGCATCCAAATTGAGTCACTGAATACAGCGGCAGAATATAACTAACACAGTGACACATTCATTATGAAAATACAAAGTGGGTATTTCAATGGGAAATTAATTTCCCGACAGGCTCAGGTCCAATATTGTATTTTGGTCAGAATAATGAGTCTCCGGTTCACTTCCTGGAAATCAAGTGTGTGAATGGAATGGAGAGGTTCCTGGGTTCAGGTGAATGGACACAAATCGATTGAATCAGCAATCCATTTTAAACACACCCATAAAACTTAAGAAAGTTTTGAGTTCTTTTCAGGATTAATAGAGAAAAATATCCAAAACCGATCAGAATTCTGCACTATGTGTGTTTATTTAATGACAGAGTGCAGTGATAATTATTTGTGTCTGCAGCAGTTCAATAGAATACTGAGGTGTTGAGACATTTCACTTAAACAATTAACATAAAATATTTTCGAAGCACATTCAAATTCTTCTGGATAGTCAGCGGCATATCCAAGGGTGAAGCATCAATTACCGGGGGTACCGGTCCTAGGTGAGAGGGGGGAAGGTTTTAATGTATGGCGGGTGGATTTTTCACACAGAGAGTGGTGGGTGCCTGGAACGCGCTGCCAGAAGATATGGTTGAAGGAGGCACATCAGCAACATTTAAGAGGCATCTGGATGAATAGGTAGGAAATAGCGGGATACGGACCCAGTAAGGGCAGAAGATTTTTCTTTGGTCAAGGCATCATGATCATCACAGACTTGGAGGGCCGAAGGGCCTGTTCCTTGCTGTGCTTCTCCTTGTTCTTTGATCGTTGCTTACAATCCAATTCCAAACATAAAACACAGAGATAAAGGGAGGAGAGAGAGAGTTCCATAGAATGAAGCGACCACATACCCAGTGGCACATTAATTCAGAGTGGAATCAATTTATTTCAGTCTAAGATTCTGATCCACAGACAATTCAATTCTACACGGACAGATTGTCCGTGGAATTGATGGATAGTTGGATCAGCTATTCCACTCCGGTTTGTGACCAGTGATCTAATTCCAATTGTCAATTTGTTTCACTGGGTGGTCTACTGCGCTCTGGTGTGTCGCTGTATCTGTAACTGTGACCATTCAATTGATTCAATTCCAATTTCAGTGTGTTTTCTCTGGGTGGTTCCACTGCCACTCCTGGGTTGATGCTGCCACTGTAACTGTGACCATTCAGTGATTCAGTTCCAATTGTCAATGTGTTTCTCTGGGTGGTTCCACTGCACTCTGGAGGTAGCTGCCTCTGTAACTGTGACCATTGAGTAATTCAATTCCAATTGTCAGTGTGTTTCTATGGGTAGTTCCACCGCATCCTGGTTGGTAGCTGCCTCTTTAACTGTGACTATTCAATGATTCAGATGAAATTCTAAAGTGACAAATGTTCCAGTAATACTTGTTCACTGCTGTCAGATATTCCACTCTGGTTAGTGACCCACAATCAGTACAAATTTACGATGACAGACACTTCCAATAATCCTGTTCACTGAGTCAAATATTCCACTCTGGTGAGTGACCACACTCCGTACAATTCTACACTGACACATACTTTCCAGTAATCCTTGTTCCCGCTGTCAGATATTCCACTCTGGTTAGTGACGCCCACTCCGTCCAATTCAAAACTGACAAAAACTTCCATAATCCTTGTTCCCGCTGTCAGATATTCCACTCTGCTGAGTGACCCACAATCAGTACAATTCTACGATGACAGACACTTCCAGTATTCCGTGTTCGCTGACTCAAATGTTCCACTCTGGTGAGTGACCCACACTCCGTACAATTCTACTCTGACAGAAACTTCCAATAATCCTTGTTCGCTGAGTCAAATATTCCACTCTGGTTAGTGACCAAAACTCCGCACAATTCTAGACTGATAGATACTTCCAGTAATCCCTGTTTGCTGAGTCAAATATTTCACTCTGGTTAGTGACCCACACTCCGCACAATTCTACACTGACAGATACTTCCAATAATCCTTGTTCGCTGAGTAAAATATTTCAATCAGGTTAGTGACCCACACTCATTACAATTCTACACTGACAGATACTTCCAGTAATCCTTGTTCCCGCTGTCAGATATTCCACTCTGGTTAGTTAACCACACATAGTACAATTCTACACTGACAGATACTTCCAGTAATCCTTGCTCCCGCTGTCAGATATTCCAGTCAAGTTAGTGAACCACACTCAGTACAATGCGACACTGACAGATACTTCCAGTAATCCTTGTACCCGTTGTCAGATATTCCACTCTGGTTAGTGACCCACACTCGGTTCGATTGTATTGTTACTCCCACTAAACCTTCCTTCCGAGACAATGACTTCACTGAGATCCAATCTAACATTTTACAAGGTTTCCCTCAATATAGTAACTTTAATGAGCAGAGATTCCGTGATTTCGAAACAGAGGTTTTCTGAGAGTTGACCAACAGCATTCAAACCATGTTCAATGTTTTTTCATCAAGCATGTTGAAAGACATTTAACTTCAGTGAATTAAATCGTTGATCAGGTGGCTGCATAACAGTGCGCACGAGATCAGCGTAAAGCATTTTCAGTCACAGATTAAATAATGGAGCCGCTGACACACAGAGTTACAGAACATCAATGGTGATAATCACTTACCAGGAACACCAACAATAGCAAGAGTTAGGTAGAACATTTTGTTAGCAATAACCAGTGCAAGAGGATGCATTTTCAGTGTGAAGTGATGTGTCCGTTCTGCTGTTGGCAATCTCTCTGTCTGAACTCTGAGATTATATATTCCCCAATCTTTTAATTTATACCCTGGGGAACCACCTCAGGGATATTTGTGGTTGCAACACAGTTTCACTTATTTTTTAAAGTTATGAAAAATAGATAAAGACATTGCATTCATATTAATTTTGATTAAATTATCTCGTTCGAATCATTGGACTTTGTTGATCACATTGATCAACTAACATTAACAGAAAGGATGCTGTCCACTCAAACACCATCTGTCCCATCTCCAGATCTCACGTTGTTTCAGTGATATCCCTCACTCTCCTGTGAGCATTGAGTGGTTCAGTTCAAATTGTCAGTGTGTTTCCTGTGTGGTTCAACTGCACTCTGGGATGTAGCTGCCGCTGTAACTGTTAGAATTCAGTGATTCAGTTTCAAATGTTAATGTGTTTCTCTGCGTGGATCCACTGCACTCTGGGGTGTAGCTGTCTTTGTAACTGTGGCCATTCAGTGATTCAGTTCCAATTGTTAACTTGTCTCTCTGGGTGTTCCGCTGCATTCAGCGATGCAGTTGCCTCTGTAACTGTGACCATTCAGTGATTCAGTCCCAATTGTCAGCGTGTTTCGCTGGGTGAGTCCACTACAATCTGGGATGTAGCTGCCTCTGTAACGGTGGTTCCCTGCAATCTCGGGTGTAGCTGCTTCTTTACATGTGTCCATTCAGTGATTCAGTTACAATTGTTAGAATGTTTCTATGGATGTTTCAATTGCACGATAGGAAGTAGCTGTATTTTAGGCGTGTCCATTCAAAGAACAAAGAACAATACAGGACAGGGAAATTCCATTTCGCCCTCCAAGCCCTTACCAGTCATGATACTACCCTTGTCTAAAACCATTAGCCCTTCCCGGTGTCGCATCACTCTAGGCCCATCCTACCCGTGTGTTCAAGACACTGACCATACGCTGTATAAAAAAAGCCTCACACTACTCCTCCAAAATCTGCTCCCAGAACATCAAACCAAGGACCCCGAGTGACTGACGCCTCCATCCTGTAAATGAATGTCTGCACACTAAACATGTGCATGTCCCTGATATCATTGTAGACCTTTAATTGGTCGCCCTTCAACCTAGGTCATACTAATGAAAACTGCCCGGATCAATTCAGCCTCTCCGCATAGCTAACACATTCCAAACCAGACAAGATCCTGGTACTGTACACATCTTCTGCACCCTCCCCAAGGCCTTCAACTCCTACTGGCAGTGTGGTTCAATATCTGTTGCGTGACTTGCCAGTTTTTATGTACGATGCACCATTCAATAAATGCACACATTCTGCATGCTTCCTTGACTAACTTGTACACGTCTGTATCCACTTTCAAAGATCTGTGGACCTGTACAACCAGATCTCCCTGACTTTCTGTATTCCTGAGAACTGTCGTTTACGGAGTTCCCCCTTTATTTTAGACCTACCAAAAGAATTGCCTCACATTTCACCTGATAAATTCAATTTACCATTTCTCTGGTCAAGTCTCCAACGATGCGAGCACACGGTTAGCATTGTTGCGTCATAGCGCCAGGGACCCAGGTTCGATTCTCATCTTGGGTCACTGTGCGGCTTCTGCACGTTCTTCCCGTGTCTCCGTGGGTTTCCTCCGGGTGCTCCGGTTTTCTCCAATAAGTCCCGAAAGGCGTGCTTGTCAGCTGGACTGGACATTCTGAATTCTCCCTCTGTGTACCCGAACAGGCGCCGGAATGTGACGACTAGGGACTTTTCACGGTAACATCATTGCATTGTTAATGTACGCCTTATTGTGACAATAATAAAGATTACCAATTCTTATTTTCCATGTCCTGCTGTGTACTCTGACAATCCTCAACAATATCTGACCACCAACCTTGGAGTCATCCGCGAACTTAGTAATCATACCACGTACATTTGCCTCCAAACTGTTTATGTAGACTGCAAACAATAAATGCCGCACCACCGACTCTATGGAACACTACTAGTCACAACCTTCCGCTCAGTCAAACAACCTTCAACTGCCTCTCCCTGCCTTGTGTGACCGAGTCAGGTATATATCTATCTTGCCATATCACCTCTGATCCCGTGTGACTTCACGTTGTGTAGCTGTCTGTCATTTTCTTTAAATACATTTATAGTACACATTTATTTTTTTTCTAATTAAGGGATAATTTAGGGTCCCCGATGCAGCTGACCTGCATATCTTTGGGTTGTGGGGGCAGACACTGGGAGAATGTGCAAATTTCACACGGAGAGTGTCCCAGGTGCAGCATGCGAACACTGCGCCGCTTGCCGCCCTTTGTGCCATGAGTCACCTTGTCCAATACTTCACTGACGTCCATGTAAACAACATCCACCGTTCTCCCCTCATCAATCATCTTTGTCACCTCCTCAAAAAACTCGATCAAAGTAGTGAGGCACGACCTCTCCTTCAGAAAAGCATGCTGTCTATCGCTAATTAGTCAATTTGTTTCCAAATGTGTATAAACCCAATACCTGAGAACGTTCTACAATAATTTACCTACTGCAGGCATCAGGCCTATAGTTTCCACGATTATCCCCGCTACCGTTCTTAAACAGATGTACGACAGATGCCTGTGTGGAGTCTGCACATCCTCCCCGTGTGTGCGTGGGTTTCCTCCGAGTGCTCCGGTTTCCTCCCACAGTCCAAAGTTGTGCGGGTTAGGTGGATTGGACATGCTAAATTGCCCGTTGTGTCCTAAAAAGTAAGGTTAAGGGGGGGGGGTGTTGGGTTACGGGTATAGGGTGGATACGTGGGTTTGAGAAGGGTGATCATTGCTCGGTACAACATCGAGGGCCGAAGGGCCTGTTCTGTGCTGTACTGTTCTATGTTCTATGCTCTGCAGACTTCCAGTATCCTCTGCAATTTTCGCTTTACCACTCATGTTAGTGTCAACTGCAAACTTGGACACATTGCCCTTGGTCCCCAACTCCAAATATTCCTCGTGGATATATTTTGTAAGATACCAACTTCTAACGTTTTTCAGAACTGTTCCTCCATTCAATTGTTAATTGATAAAAAGTTTGGATGTAAAAGTGAGTGCAACTTAACTTACTAGTGACGTTCACGTAAATGGTGTTACTGTAGGGTGTGCTACGGCGAGATGAACTGTTGTGGTTTTACATTTATACACTCCAGTATCGTTCTTTGAAGCATTCTTGATGGCATATCTTTCCCCACCAGTTATGTCACTCCGATCACTAATATGCCATATATAATTCTTGGAGCGAGAGCTTCTTCTAGCATCGCATGTGAGAACGATGCTGTAACCAATCAGGAATCTCACCCATGGTGGCTCCATTGACAGGACCGGTGCTGTGGTCTCACCTGTGGTAGTCAATGGAAAACGAGGACATTTGAGTATGTCAATCAATAGTAGTATATGCTGTTCATTCACTCACATTCACCACACCTACCCCAAATAGTGGCTTTTATTCAGACAAGCAACAATCACCTAACATGACTTATGTTACATCATTATTGCCCAAATCGAGGCATTAGTCAATCCGGGACTGTCGCACAAGGAGACATGAACTGAGTATTAATATTCATCAGGAATGATGGGACTGGGGTCTTGCAGTGGCAACTGTTACACACACTAGCATGTCGCAAATCCCATCCAATTCAGGTGCTGTATCATCTGTTTTGTGTTTAACCCCAAAATGAAAGGCAATTAGTTAAAAACGATTGTTTGACTAATCTGTTTTAACCAACAGTGCAAACTGTCTTCTAATAACGGTGATCAATGTCAAAATAGAACATAGAACGTAGATCATTAGAGCGCAGTACAGGCCCTTCGGCCCTCGATGTGGATCCGACCTGTGAAACCCCACAAAAGTCCCTCTACACTATTCCCTTATCGTCCATATGCCTTTCCAATGACCATTTGAATGCCCTTAGTGTTGGCGGGTCCACTACTGCAGCAGGCAGGGCATTCCACGCCCTAACTACTCTCTGAGTAATGAACCTACCTCTGACATCTATCCTATATATTTTTCCTCTCAATTTAAAATGTGTCCCCTCTTGCCAGACATCATTATCCGAGGAAAAAGGCTCTCACTGTCCACCCTATCTAATCCTCTGATCATCTTGACTCAATTAAGTCACCTCTTAACCTTCTTCTCTTTAACGAAAACAGCCTCAAGTCCTTCAGCCTTTTCTCATAAGATCCTGCCTCCATACCAGGCAACATCCTTGTAAATCTCCTCTGAACCCTTTCCAATGCTTCCTCATCCTTCCTATAATGCAGCGCCCAGAACTGCACGCAGTACTCCAAATGCGGTCGCACCAGAGTTTTGTACAACTGCAACATGACCTCATGGCTCCGAAACTCAATTCCTCAAGTGCCCTGGTTTCTTCCCAAAGTCCAAAGGTGTACAGGTTAGATGGATTCGCCGTGCTAAATTGTCCTTTAGTGTCCAAAGATGTACAGGTTAGATGGATTGCCCATGTTGAATTGTCCCTTAGTGTCCAAAGATGTGCAGGTTAGTTGGATTGGATGTTTTAAATTAGCCCAAAGTGTTCAAAGATGGACAGGTTAATAGAATCCTTATATTGCATAAGGAGGGCCATTTGAATCTGTATCAGAGGGCAGAAAATACACACCACCTAGGCCCACAACATCATACAATTTCCAGAGGTCAATAACCCCCCTTAACAGTAGGACAGTAAGTGTCAATTTATCCTGGTCAATCCACCTGAGCTGCACCTATTTGGTCTGTGGGAGGAAATTGTATTACCCGGAGAAAACTGGCCAAGGGTATGTTTAGCACAGGGCTAAATCACTTGCAATGAAAGCAGACCAAGGCAGGCCAGCAGCACGGTTCAATTCCCGTACCAGCCTCCCCGAACAGGCGCCGGAATGTGGCAACTAGGGGCTTTTCACGGTAACTTCATTTGAAGCCTACTTGTGACAATAAGCGATTTTATTTTTTTTTCAAAACCCATGCAGACACAGGGACAATGTGCAAACTCTAACCCAACAGTCACTGAAGGTCTAAATTCAACCCGGGACCCCGACAAAAGTGCTAACCACTGAGTCACTTTGCCCGACTTTCTGTCATTTCCTAGGCTGGCCTATACGATGGCCACCACAACGTGGGTTGACTCTAACATGGTGGGCGAGGCGGTAGATGTAGATATAGAGAAAAACAGCACAGAACAGGCCCTTCGGCGCACAATGTTATGCCGAACGTTTGTCCTAGATTAATCATAGATCTTAGTATTTTGGACATTAAGGGCAATTTATCATGGCCAATCCACCCAAACTGCATATCTTTGGATGTGGGAGGAAACCGGAGCACCCGGAGGAAACCCACGCACACATGGGGAGGATGTGCAGACGCCACACAGAGTGGCCCAAGCCGGAATTGAACCCGGGTCCTTGGAGCTGTGAAACAATTGTGCTATCTACAATGCTACTGTGCTGCCCCTAAGAACAAATTAATCTACACTCCATTATTCTACCATAATCCATGTACCTATCCAATAGCCGTTTGAAGGTCCCTAATGCTTCCAACTCAACTCCTTCCACAGGCAGTGCATTCCGTGCCCCCACTACTCTCTGGGTAAAGAACCTACCTCTGACATTCCCCCTGTAATGAACAATTGGCTTCATTGGTTGGCTAATTGGAGTATGAGCTCCCTCAATGTTAACTCATTGAGGGGGCCCATATAATCACCTGTGTAGGCTTTGTGAGCAGCTTTAAATTGACTGGACTGCTAGCAGTACTGTTTGTACCTGTTCCTGTAATATCGTTATTGTAAATAAATATTGGTGTGGTGGCGGAACTCCTGCCTCCCGTGGATTACTACAGTGGCGACGAGGTTAACTACGAATTTTGCAGAGACCAGCTGCCGCACTCGGAGGGTAAGCCTTGCCATTTTAAAAATGCCGTTTTTTGGGAGGTTAGAGGAATTCGACCCGGCTATTGAGGACTGGTCCCAGTATGTGGAGAGAATGTGTTACTTCTTCCGCGCAAATGATATACTGATGGACGAAAGGAGACAGCTTATCCTGCTGTTGGCGTGCGGACCCTCCGCTTTTGCCATTATACGTAGTCTGACTTATCTCGATGCGCCGTACACGAAAACTTTCCAAAAAGTAACGGAATTGGTGAAAGAGCACTATGACCCAAAACCACCCCTGATTTTGCGTAGGTACAGATTCTACACAGCGAAACGGGAAGACAGGGAGTCAGTCACGAATTTCTTTACCCGCCTGAGAAGGCTGGCGGAAAAATGTGAGTTTGCCCGACGCTAAATGAAATGCTTCGCGACCAGTTAGTGTGTGGCATAAACGACCTCACAATACAGAAACGCCTGTTGGCAGAAACGGAGCTAGACTGCAGGCAGGCGTTACAGCTCGCGCTGTCCCTAGAAAAGGCAGCAAGTGGGCTGCATGATATACAGGGCACGCCAATGGAGGTAGATACCTGTTAGAGGGACTGCCACAACGGGTCCTGCTACCAGATAGCCGCACTCAGGAAAAACCTGAGGAATAGAGGGAAAAAGGAAAACCCCAGAACATCCCCCAAGTCTGCCAGGACTAACGGGAGACAGAGGGAAGTACGGCTGAGGCTCCCCCAACAGAGAAGGACCGTTTCTGGCACCAGACAAAGTGAGATAACAACAACAGAAACCATAGAAGGAGGTCGCAAAAGAGGAATAGCAGGTGGGGACGCAGGGAAGTACACAATCTAGACGCCCCATCCTCCTCCGAAGGGGAACAATTATATAATATTACAACGAAGAAAGCAGAACCCATTAGGATTACCCCACGGGTGGACGGGCGGCCGACAATAATGGAAATAGACACGGGTGCGGCCGTATCAGTAATGGGAGTGGCAGCACTTAGAAAAATCAAAGATGGACTCCAGCCACTAACCCTAAGAAAAACATTGACGAAACTTAAAACCTACACGGGGCAACCCCTGGAAGCTCTAGGCACGACTCATGTACCTGTGGAATATGAGAAACAATTGCTCAGATTACCGTTGACGATAGTAGAGGGCTCCGGACCGACCTTAATTGGACGGAACTGGCTGAAAGGCCTAAAATTAGATTGGATGAAAATTTTCCAGAGTGGAAGCGGGCAGTTGAGTGGAGTACTCCAAAAATATTCGGAGGTCTTCCAGGAAGGTTTGGGGGAAATCATAGGTGCCAAAGCAACTTTGCACGTGGACCCAGAAGCCCTTCCGAAATTTTGTAAGGCCAGGCCGGTACCTTTTGCATTAAGGAAGAAAGTAGATGATTAAATAGAAAGGTTACGGCGCGACGGCATTATCAGACCAGTACAGTTTTCGGAATGGGCAGCGCCGGTGGTACCAATTTTGAAGCCAGACGGCTCGATACATCTCTGTGGAGATTTCAAACAGACAGTAAACAAATACGCACTGCTGGACAAATACCCAAATCCGAAAATAGACGACCTGTATGCCAAATTGGCAGGTGGGCTTTTGTTCACGAAACTAGACATGAGCCACGCCTACCTGCAGTTAAAACTGGATAAGGGCTGCCAGAAGTTCGCTACGATAAACACCCTGAATGGCCGTTTTCGTTATACTAGGCTACCTTTTGGCCTGCGCTATATTCCAGCGTACGATGGAAAATATTCTGCAGGGACTACCGCAGGTGGCGATTTATTTGGACGATGCCTTAATCACGGGTAGGACAAACAGGGAACACTTAAGGAACCTGGAGGAAGTGCTCAGGCGTTTTGGAAAGGCAGGCGTACGGCAAAAAAGGGAGAAATGTGTTTTTCTGGCCCCACAAGTGACGTACCTGGGATATAGAGCAGACGAGTCAGGCTTACATCCATTAGAAGACAGAGTAAGGGCAATAAAAGAAGCCCCAGCTGCCCCCACGGTCCAGGAGTTACGATCATTTCTAGGGTTGGTAACCTATTATGGAAAATTTATTGAAAATAGGGCATCCATCCTGGAACCCCTCCACCAGCTACTAAAAAAAGAGCACGAATGGAAATGGTCCGCCCGCCAAAACCGAGCATTTAGGGACATTAAGGAACATTAAGTGTCCCTCCCAGACACTTCGCCGCAAATACCTAAAGTAGAGGAGACAGTAAAGACTCTAAATTTATTGGACACCCTACCAGTAGACGCACAACATATTCGGTTGTGGACGCAAAAAGACCCAGTTTTAGCCAAGATGAAACATTTAATGCTAACAGGGGAACTGGAAAGACCAGTGGAGCCCCAGCTGCACCCATATAGGAGCAGAAGGGACCAGATAACCGTAGAAGACGGTATCCTATTATGGGGAGCCCGGGTAATCGTCCCAGCTCAGTGCCGTCAGGCAATCTTAATTGAGTTACATCACGGACACCCAGGGGTGTCTAAATGAAGATGCTAGCTCGAAGCTACGTTTGGTGGCCAGGTTTGGACACAGACATTGCAGCCTTGGTACGTCGGTGCCAGGAGTGCCAACAGGGGCAAAGAGTGCGACCAGCGGCGCCATTGCACCCGTGGGAATGGACAGGCAGACCGTGGACCCGCCTGCATAGTGACCACGCCGGCCCTTTCATGGGCCCAATGTTTTTGGTGATAGTCTACGCCCACCCCAAATGGTTGGACGTCCACCGGGTAAACAGGGCAAGCACAACATCGACAATTGAAAAGCTCAGGGCCTCGTTAGCAACACATGGACTTCCGGAGATATTGGTGTCGGACAAGTGGGGAATTTGGAAAATTCCTGAAGGAAAACGGAGTCCGTCACCTTAAAACAGCCCCTGACCATCGAGCGACCAACGGCCTGGCAGAAAGTGCAGTCCAGACACTTAAAGCGGAACTCAAGAAGCAGCCGGCAGCGTCAATGGACACAAATCTCTCCCGCTGGCTGTTTGATTACATTCCACAACGGGCATACCACCAACTGAACTCTTAATGGGAAGGCGGCTGCGAACGAGGCTGAGTCTCATTTTCCCAAATTTAACGGGGAAAGTGGAGAAACAGCAGGAGGCCCAACGCAGGTGGCATGATAATAGTCGGCAGCAGAGACATTTCCAGGTGGGGGCACCGGTTTGGGTCAAACATTATGGGAATGGGCTGGTTTAGCACACGGCTAAATCGCTGGCTTTGAAAGCAGACCAAGGCAGGCCAGCAGCATGGTTCAATTCCCGCACCAGCCTTCCAGAGCAGGCGCCGGAATGTGGCGACTAGGGGCTTTTCACAGTAAATTAATTTGAAGCCGACTTGTGACAATAAGCGAATTTATTTTCACGTGGGTCAAAGGCACGCTTGAGTCCCAAACAGGGCCCATATCCTATGAGGTTTCAATAGGAGGTAAGGTGCTGAAGAAACACCTATACCAAATCTGGGCAGTGGAACCACATCTGGAGGCAGCCGACGCAGGACCGCCTCAAGCTGGGATAGCCCAGACGGAAAGGGTACCCACACCCCAGCCTCGAGCAATTTCTCCAGACCCCGTCATCCAGTCGTCAGAGTCGAAGATGGACACGCTCCACGATGCCGCCGTGACACCTCTCCCCAAGGACGAGGAAGAATAACTTCCAAGGAGGTCGTCAAGGAAAAGACGGGCACCAATAAGGTACACCCCGCCCACTTCGGAGAACGACCCGGCGGATGACACAGAGGTGACAGACGCAGACATCAGGAGCAGGAAGGAGCTCAGAGGAATACCAGCTGGCAGGAATTCTTCGGATCTTCAGGGAGAGGGGTGTAATGAACTCCAATTGGCTTTAATGGTTGGCCAATTGGAGTATGAGCTCCCTCGATGATAGCTCATTGAGGGGGCCCATATAGTCACCTGTGTAGGCTTTGTGAGCCAGTTTTAAGTTGACTGGACTGCAAGCAGTACTGTTTGTGGCTGCTTCTGTAATATCGTTATTGTAAATGAATATTGGTGTGGTGACGGAACTCCTGCCTCCCGTGGATTACTACAGGTACAGAGCTACCCATTATGAATTTCAGGAAAGTGTTCATGACGAGCATTATGATGAATGCTCTGGCGCTACATGGTTTATTTCTCTATATTTTATAAACAACTTGCGATTTTGATAATCCTCCAATCTCCTGGAACAATTCATATATCATTGGACCAGATAATTTCCAGTGCAGAAGGAGGCCACTCGGCCGATCAATCGGCACCGGCTCTTCGATAGAACACCCTACCAACCACACACCGCCACCCTATCACCATAACCCAATAACTACACTTAACTTTTTTTAAGGACTAACGACAATTTAGCGTGACCAATCCACCTAACCAGCACATCATTGGACTGTGGGAGGAAACCGGAGCACCCGGAGGAAACCCACGCAGACATCAGGAGAATGTGCAGAAGCAACACAGAGAATGATCCATACCGGAATCCTGGAGATGTGAATCAACAGTGCTAACCACTGTTCTACCTTGCCGCCCTCAAAGGAGGGTTGACTTCCACGGTCAGTGTTTTCACTAATTCTAACTTTGCATCACTCAGTAACTCTCGCACATCCAATCATGGCATGCTTACCTTCTCATTCATTGTGATATAAAAAGTGTGGGATTGAAAGGAGTCAACTGACCCTGTTTGTTCATTGACTGTAATTAATGTCAGCCTGGATGGATCCTAATTGTGTCACCGGAGGGTTCCCTCTTCTATTAATAAGGATTCAATTCAATGTGTTATCCCAAACAGTCAGCGGGAGCGTCAACTCTAACACTGACAGAGATCAGCGGCTCCAGAGCGTCCGAGAGGAGGGATCAGAATCTGAGAATATTATATTGGAACGTTACAGCAATGAATCCAAATATGTGCACAATCGAGCAGAACGTTACAACAATGGACAGGAGTGTAGCCGAGGGTCTTTACTATATCTCTTATTTTTATTTTCCTTCACCATGGTGGATACTAGGAGTACTTAAGATTATTGAAACGGGTTATTATCCCATCCTGGCTCTTGTTGGTGTCCCTGGTAAGTCGCTCTGTTCAGTTGTTTGTTGTTTATATACCATTAAGTGTATTATTACTCTTTGCTTTTAGTCTTTGCAAGGTTAAATGTATTCCCTTCAGTTCCAGCCACAATTGTCATTCTCTATCCATTGACGCCAGTCCGATCTCTGGTTGATATTGGAGGCAATTCGCGATGCACACAGTCGCATTGGCAATTCCATCATTTATATCCAGATATTTTCTATAATCCCAATCCTGACCATTTTTCATCACCACCACTGTCTCATTTCTGCTGCAGAGTAAACATTCATTAGTGTCATTGTTACATCCAGACTCGACGATTCCTTTCACAGAATTCCTGTTACAAATCTTCATGAAGTACAAGTTATCCACAACTCTGCTGTCCATGTGCTGACTCCCACCCTGTCCCAGTCACAATGATCCCATTACTACATTGATTCCCAGCCTGGCAGCATGACAATACAAAAAATGTCATTCTGCGATAGAAATTTACACGTCTCACCGGACATTGCACACCATTCTCATATTCATTTCTAATGAGGGGCTGGTTTAGCTCACTGAGTTAAATCGCTGGCTTTTAAAGCAGACCAAGCAGGCCAGCAGCACGGTTCGATTCCCGTACCAGCCTCCCCGGACAGGCGCCGGAATGTGGCGACTAGGAGCTTTTCACAGTAACGTCATTGAAGCCTACTCGTGACAATAAGTGATTTTCATTTTCATTTTTTCAGGTGGAAATGAGTTGATTTGCTTTCCTTGTCATGTTATTTTGCTGGAAAATCAGTAGAACTTCTGTGGGTGTGTTTCTAGAGGTTTTGTTTTGAGCTATTGCATTCATTCAGGGAGGACAGAGGATGTGGTGACCCAGCTTTAGATAACGTATGGTGGTTGTAGTGACAGTGTATTTGGGTCTGCAACATAACCAATAAATGAAGCAGAGTGTAGCGGGAGGAATTTCGTGGAGACAGAGGAAGAGGAGGGTCTGTGCACTAGTCAGCCGGATTTTAGCAGAGCTTAGTGAAATTATCCTCGAAATGAAAACCCAGCGATAAAGGACAATGATCAGTGCACACAGGTTCTAATCCCATTCGGGCAATCGGTGGAATTTGATTTGAAAAATATACCAACTCGAGAATTAACAGTCTAATGATAACCATTCGTAGCTGGTCTGGGCCACATGTAAATCCAGAATCACTGCAATGTGCTTGAATATTAACTGTTCTCAGAAATGGCGAGCAACGTACTGCGGTGTATCAAGGTGGGGTAACCACACAAATTTAAATAAACTGGTTAGATCGCACGGCATCGACCTAGGAACCGGAAATAACAACGGCAAAACCAACCCTGTCGACCGCAAATTGTTAATATCTGGATGCTTGCGTGTAAATTGGAAGAGTGTCTCACAGACAAGTCAAGCATCATCCTGACTCCGTCTTAGACATTATTATAGAAGGAGAGTAATTAATGATGCATCTGAAAAAAGAATGACAGGCGACATTACCCTCAGCTGGCATTCCTGGCAGGAATACAGAGGCGAGCGAAAAAATTGGGAGAATCGCGAGGGCGAAGAAGAGGCAGGCATCATATTTCCTGAATTTCTTCAGCAAAGAGATACTCGGTTCACATTGGACAACTTAAATTTCACAACATGAGAATTGTGTGACGAGACCACCCAATCACAGATTTCTTTGCCATCTATCCTGTAATAAAAATATAAATCATTTCATTCTGATCTTTATTCAACGACACCCAATTATGCAAAATAAACCATATCCCCGCCCCATATATTCCCCTATTTCCTGTCTTTTCGAGTTTTCTCGACTTGCAGAATGCCTGTACACAGAAATTCTTCAGTTATCACTCGGCGTTGGCTGCTGTCTTACACTGAGAGAGAATGAAGATAGCCTTGCAGAACATCGCCGAGCAGCTTTGGGGCTCTTGGGCTCATATTGAGGCTGTTCCACCTCGAAATGTGCAGCAACAGTCATGTCTGATGGGTTCTAAAAAAAGACGCTTGTGGTGAAGAGAGAACAGATGCTGTCTGCATCTTCAAAATGATCCACTGGTTGAATCCAAGCATAATGTTCTTTTTCAAAATACTGATTGAACGTCCCCTCTTCCTGCATAAAAGAAACAGCGGACTGAATCGCTTCAACCTCTTCCTTATTCTGTAAGACAGACACGAGGGACATAACTCTCCAGTCCCATACTGTTCTGGTGTAACTGCATGAAGGGTTGGGGCTGAAATTACTCCTCCTCCTCTTCTTGTGTAACCAACTTGAAGATTTGAATTCCTTCCTCCCATACTGTTGAGAGAGACTGAATGGCGCCCAACTCCTCCTGTTCCAGTAAAACAGACTCTTGGGGCTGAATGGCCGATTCCTCTTCCTGTGCAGGTTTAATAAACACCAGGGCCTGAATGGCTGCCTCCTGTTTGATTTTACCAGCTAGATGGATAAAGAACTGGCTGGGAAACAGGAGACATATAGTACTGGTGGAAGCGTGTGTCTCAAAATGGAGAAGGGTGACTAGTGGTGTTCCACAGCGACCCGTGCTCGGACCACTGTTGTTTGCGACCTACATAAATGACCGGGAGGAAGGTATAGGTGGTCTGATTAGCAAGTTTGCAGATGATACTAAGATTGGTGGCGTTGCAGATAGCGAGGGCAACTGTCAGGGAAGACAACAAAATATAGACAGATTGGAGAGTTGGGCAGATAAATGACAGTTGAAGTTAAATCGAGGCAAATGCGAGGAGATGCATTTTGGAAGATAAAATTAAATAGAGGACTGTATGGTTAATGGAAGGTTCATGGGAAAAAATTGATGTACAGAGAGATCTGGGAGTTCAGGTCCAGTGTACCCTGAATGTGGCAACGCAGGGTGACAGAGTGGTCAAGAAGGCATACAGCATGCTTGCCTTCATCGGACGGGGTATTGAGCACAAGAGTCGGCAGGTCATGTTACAGTTGTGTAGGAGTTTGGTTACGCCCCATTGGAAATACTGCGTGCAGTTCTGGTCGCCACATTACCAGAAGGATGTGGATGCTTTGGAGAGGGTGCGGAGGAGGTTCACCAGGATGTTGCCTGGTATGGAGGGTGCTAGCTATGAAGAAAGATTGAGTAGATTAGAATTGTTTTCACTGGAAAGACGGAGGTTGAGTGGGCCCTGATTGAGGTCTACAAAATTATGAAAGGTGTGGACAGGGTGGATAGCAACAAGCTTTTTCCTAGAGTGCGGGTGACAGTTACAAGGAGTCATGATTTCAAGGTGAGAGGCGGAAAGTTTAAGGGAGATGTGCGTGGAAAGTTTTTTTTATGCAGAGGGTGGAGGGTGCCAGGAACGCTTTACCAGCGGAGGTGGTAGAGGCGGTCATGATAGCATCATTTAAGAGGCATCGAGACAGGTATATGAACGGGCGGAAAAAGAGGGAAGTAGACCTTGGAAAATAGGAGACAGGTTTAGATAATGTATCTGGATCGGCGCAGGCTGGGAGGGCCGAAGGGCCTGTTTCTGTGCTGTATATGTCTTTGTTCTTTGTTCTTTGTTTCGGTATAACAGGCACGACGGACTCACTGAACTGCTCATTCTCCTGTTCTCTGCTAATAGACTGGAGAAACTAAATGGCCTCCTCCTTCTGTTCTGTGTAACATACTCGGGAGACTGAAGGACATCACTTCCTTTTTCTTCCACAGTTTCGAGGGACTGAATGACATATTCTCCTCTTCCATTCTATTGTAACAGACTGGGCTGACTGAGTGCGCTTCTCCCCTCCTGTTCCGGCATAATGACTCAAGTGACTGAATGGCATCCTCGCATACACTTCTTGTGTAGCAATATGAATGGTTGTATGTATCCGGTTGATATGCTGCGTTCAGTGAGTCAGTTTAGTGCTCAGTTTGGTTGTCACTTCTTGCTTCCAGCTCTCTCCACTGGTTAACAGGCTGACTATTGAAGCAGGAGATCGGAGTGCTTCAGCCACTCCAGTAGTGTGAAGCCTCCTAATCAATACGTACTGTTTCATAGACTTCCGTGATGACTTACCTAAACTGGGCATTTCCTAGATCCAGGCTCTGCTCTAGGGGAGTGAATTAGAGTGAATGGCCGTCACACATGTGAAATGCTAACCCACTGACATGCGGCTGTGACATGGGGCAATCTAGCGTCTCCAATGCACCCACCTTGCACATCTTTGGGTTGTGCTGGCGAAAACCACGCAAACACGTGGAGATTGGGCAAACGCCACACGGACAGTGACCCAGAGCCGGGATTGAACCTGAGACCTGGGCGCCATGAGAGTGCGGTGTTACCACTGCGCCACCGTGCTGCCCGAATCTTCATGGATGACAAGCAAATGAATTGACCAGAACGGAGAACAGTCCTTTTTACCGTGAACTCAGGCACTTCCAACATTGACATCGCAAAAGACCCGCAAAGCAACAGAGGAACAGCTGAAGGAATATGGTGATGCTTACACGTTCTTCTGGATGGGACACCCAAGGGTCAGCCCAGGAAGTATTGGATTGGATTCGCCATTTCGAAGAAAAACATCTATCGACTCTCCGAGCTCCCTGTTACCATCAACATGGACGCTAGAAACCTGCGGCAACAACTTGCCAAGAACCAGCAGGCAAAGGTCGTGAAAGTCTATGCTCCACCCCTTCGTGCCAATGATGAATCCAAAGAAGGTTACTTCTCCACCACTTCTACGAACTTTTTTGAGGAAGATATGATGATCCACCTTGGGGGACTTGCACGCCAGGGTTAGAGTGACTGCCAAATCTGGAAAGGAACCATTGTAAAGGAAGGAGTTGACGATTCCAAAGCCAACACTTTCTTCTGTTGGTCAAATAAGCGCAACACCACCTTGTCATCAACATTACACTGTTCTCCGAAAAAGACAGCTCAAGACTCCCTGGAGAGATCCAAGATCAAAACACTGGAAAACGATCAATTTATTCATTGTCCGATCCGGAGATCAAACGGATGTCCTCATATCCACTGATAACCAGTGTCCGCTTCTCTATGTCCAACAAACTCCACCAGAAGCAGCAGAAGATGAAACACAGGAAAAATACAATGTTGTCCAGGAGAATACTGAGATTCAGGCTACTAGACTAGAAGGGCTTGAGGTTCAAAAAATGGAGATGTTAGCAATTCTGGAAAGTGTTAAAATAGATAAGTCCCCTGGGCCAGATGGGTTTTATCCTAGGATTCTCTGGGTAGATAGGAAGGAGATTGCTGAGCCTTTGGCTTTGATTTTTAAGCCATCTGTGTCTCCAGGAATAGTGCCAGAAGACTGAAGGATAGCAAATGTCCCCTTGTTCAAGAGGGGGAGTAGAGACAACCCCGGAAACTATAGTCCAGTGAGCCTTACGTCTGTCGATGGGTAAAGTATTGGAAAGGTTTATAAGAGATAGGATGTATTATCGTCTGGAAAGGAATAATTTGATTAGAGACAGTCAACATGGTTTTGTGAAGGGTAGGTTGTGCCTCACAAACCTTATTGAATTCTTTAAGAAGGTGACTAAACCGGCGGACGAGGGTAAAGCAGTTGATATGGTGTACGTGGATTTCAGTAAAGCGTTTGATAAGGTTCCCCACGGTAGGCTATTGCAGAAAACACGGAGGCATGGGATTCGGAGTGATTTAGCAGTTTGGATCAGAAATTGGCTACCTGGAAGAAGACAAAGGGTGGTGGTTGATGGGAAAAGTTCAGACTGGAGTCCAGTTACGAGTGGTGTACCACAAGGATCAGTTATGGGGCCACTACTGTTTGCCATTTTTATAAATGACCTGGAGTGTGTAGAAGGATGGGTGAGTACATTTGCAGACGACACTAATTCGATAGAGTTCTGGACAGTGCGATAGGGTATTACAAGTTACACAGGGACAGAGGTAAGGTGCAGAGCTGGTCTGACAGGTGGCAAATGTAGTTTAATGTAGAGGCGTGTGAGATGTTTCATTTTGGAAGGAATAGCAGGAAGACAGAGTACTGGGCTAATGGTAAGATTCTTGGCAGTGTGGATGAGCAGATAGATCTCGGTGTCCATGTACATGGATCACTGAAAGTTGTCACCCAGGTTGAGAGAATTGTTAAGAAGGCGTACGGTTCTCTTTTGTTGGTAGTAGGATTGAGTTTCGGAGCCATGAGGTCACGTTGAAGTTGCACAAAACTCTGGTGCGGCCGCGTGTGGAGTATTGCGTGCAGTTCTGGTCGCCACATTATAGGAAGGATGTGGAAGCAATGGAAAGGGTGCAGAGGAGATTTACAAGGATGTTGCCTGGTATGGAGGGAAGATCTTATGAGGAAAGGCTGAGGGACTTGAGACTGTTTTCGTTACAGAGAGGAGGGTTAAGAGGTGACTTAATTGAGGCATACAAGATGATCAGAGGATTAGATATGGTGGGCACTGAGAGCCTTTTTCCTCGGATGGTGATGTCTAGCACGAAGGGACATAACTTTAAATTGAGGGGATATAGATATAGGACAGATTTCAGAGGTAGGTTCTTCACTCAGAGAGTCGTAAGGGCGTGGAATGCCCTGCCTGCTGCAGTAGTGGACTCGCCAACATTAAGGGCATTCAATGGTCATTGGGTAGACAGAGAAGAAAAGGGAATAGTGCAGATGGGGTTCAGAGAGGATTCAGAGGTCTGCGCAACATCGGGCCGAACGGCCTGAACTGCGCTGTTATTTTCTATGTTATATGTTCCAAACAGCTCCGGAAAAAGAGCCAAGCCTGCTCGTGAGATTTCAACATTACCTTCGCCAAATTTTCCAAAGTGTCCATTCTAATGAATGGAGGAAGACTGGATATGCTAAACAGAGCCATAATCAGAAACTGTGAATACGAAAAATGAAAATCGCTTATTGTCACGAGTAGGCTTCAATAAAGTTACTGTGAAAAGCCCCTAGTCGCCACATTCCGGCGCCTGTCCGGGGCGCCATCTGGTCCAGCATTAGGAAGAACCGAGATCCGTTCGGATGGAGCGACCACAACGTCCAGGACCCCATGGACAAGCAGTGGAAAGGCCACTTCCTCTGAACAAACGCATAATCAACAAAGGAAAGGGGCAGCACATTCATTTGCCACGGTATCCAGACAAAGACAAGCTAAGCAAATCAGAAGCTAATGGTGGACTGAGAAAGCTAAGTAACTCCTCGGTAACTAGCATGGCAGCCAGGGCTTCGTCAGTGCCACCAGGGCAATATACCCAATACATAAGGCCTTAAACCGGTGAGCAGTCACGATGAATCCCACTTGAGAGACAGATAAAACATCGGGTTTTGATGGAGAGATCACTTGAAACAACTTTTAAACCATGATAAATCCATAGATGAAGACCTGGGGGAGAATAAATCACGTGCCATCTCCATCAGCACTTGCTGAAAATCCTGGACAGAGATGAAATTCCTACCTAACTCAGGGATACCGTCATCGTCGCCATGTACAAGACGGGAGACAAAACGGGCGACAGAACCTACCGAGGACCCTTCCTGCTCTCAAACGTCAGCACGACCATGGCCCGAATCCTTATTAGCCGCCTTCTCCACATCTCTGTAGACATACTACGGAACTCAGTATCAACTTCAAGTAAATTATGGAACACTGGACATACTTTTCACGTTTAGCATCATCCTTGTGAAAATATTTTTATTGACAAGTTTTCATTCATAACAAGAAATCAAAATGCACAATAATACAATAAATACAAATTTCTGAAAAAACGCACGGACAGTCTGCTGTTACCAGACTCCGCAAGAACCCTCTTATGGATTGACCGCATTAACACTACACCCCTGTATGCTTCACCCGATGCCGATGTTTTGTAATTACATTGTATACCTTGTTTTCCCTATTATACATTTTCTTTTAGTTTGTTTTCTTTTCATGTATTTAATGATCTGTTGAGCTGCTCGCATAAAAATACTTTTCACTGTACCTCGGTACACCTGACAATGAAGAAACATCCAATGAAAATGTGGAAATAATGGATATTAGAAAGTGCAGTAATGCATTATAAAACACAGAACAAACTAGACTGAACCCACTCAGGGTTCAACCGTTCTCCCTCGTTGAGAAATAAGAACCATCGCCTCCTCCAACCTCCTAACATCGGATAGTGATGAGTTCGTTAAAGATTTCCTCCTGAAGAAAAACGGGCCCGAAGCCGATGAAAATTGGCCGCCAAACACTCCCACGAGTGAGACAAAGAGAATCCGGTAATCACCGTCAGCAAACTAATTCTATCCACGTTGACTCTTTCCCCAACTATCAATTTAACCGGATATATATTGACAGCCAATATAAAAGAAGTACATCCAGATAAAAAAAATCCTCTCAATACAGTACCCCACAAAACTAATATAACTCCAAATATATTGCAAATCAACAACAAAAATACTTTGATGGAAGTTACATGAAATTAATGAAAATCGCTTTTTGTCACGAGTAGGCTTCAATGAAGTTACTGTGAAAAGCCCCTAGTCGCCACATTCCGGCGCCTGTCCTGGGAGGCAGGTACGGGAATCGAACCATGCTGCTGGCCTGCTTGGTCTGCTTTAAAAGCCAGCGGTTTAGCCCAGTGAGCTAAACCAGCCCCAATATCGCAGTTTTGCTTATATTTTGAACCGGACATGGCCCATTGCTTCCTGATGTGACCTATATCGTTTTTATTCTATCTACCTTCATTGCTTCACTGATAAACTAACTCTGCCGCAGGCCTTCCATGGCTGGGTACTGCGCGGTGCAACAACATCATCTGCAATCGAGGTGTGCGACATCCCTTATGATGAGCGATTATGATATGTAATAACGGTTCATCAAGATAAAGTAGCTGATCTGAGTATAATGATCCTGAATCTGATTAAAGGAAACTACGATGACAGGAATCGCAGGTTGGCTGTGATACATTGCAAAGCGTCACTTTACGGCGCCATAAGGGGAAATATCACATGTTAAAATCAGGGGTCGATTTGGGTCACAGTGCGTTAGGAATTGTTTGGAAGATTGACGCCTCTTCAGGGTTGCAAATATCTGATCTGAGATGAGCCCCGGATTGCAGAGGACGAAAGTCGACACGGGCTCAATGTCGTTGCGCGGGGTGGGACCGTCTTGATAGTCTGGATTTTATCAGACTGGTAACCATTCCCTCTATTCATTCTAGAGAAATAACACCCTACGTCAGTTAAGGAGAGCAACACTGCACACAATATTGCATGTGTGGCCTCACCAAGGCGCCTTATAGTTGTAGCAAGGCATCCCTACTGCTGTACACGAATCCTCTCGCTGTAAAAGCCCACATACCATGTGCCTTATTTTATACCTGCTGTTCCTGCATGCTTATCTTCAGTAACTGATGTATAAGGACACGTTGGTTTCGTTGTTCGATGCGCTGGGCAATTTATGGTCATTCTGAAAATATTCTGCCTGCTACTTTTTGCAACTAAAGTTGATAAAGTCGCATTGTTCCAAATTATACTGTATATTCCATTCATTTACCCACGAACTATATGCTATGTTATAAAGGCTTTGATTGTGGTTTCTAAAACTTTCTCTTCAACTGACTTCAGGCTTACTGGTCTATTCCCGATTTTCTCTGTGGCCCCTCGCCTTTTATATAACTGAGCTATATTAGAAGCCCTTCAATCGGAAGAAACTGTCCCAGGTCTATATAATTATGCAAAAACACATCTAATCATCTCTTATTTATAGAGCCACTTGCTTAATAACTCCAACTGCAGATCCCATCAGGCCTGTGGACTTATCAAACTTCAATCTATAAATTTCAGCAACGCCATTTCTCTACTAATATTGAACTCCTTTCGTTCCTCCCTCTCATTAAACCCTGCGTTCCCCGAAATATCATGTGTCTGATTTGTTTCCCAATTCATGAAGACAGCGCTAAAGAATGTGTTTAATTTATCAGCCATTTCACTGCCCCTTTGTTATACATTTCCCTGTTTCTGACCGTAAGTGACCTACATTTGTTATCATCAACCTTTTTCTCTTCATGTACCTGTAGATTTCCACGGGCGGTTTTATATTCCCTGAGCGTAGCAGGTATTACATTATCAATCAATCCCTTTTTCCTTCTATTCTTAATTTAAAAAAAATCTCAGCTCTGTTGTACTTCGTGGCCAATTCGTATGCTTTTTCCTTGAATGCAACACTGTCCCCATTTCCCATGTAAGCCATGGATTGGACAACTTTGCTATTTCAGTTTTGTGCTAGACAGGAATTAACAATTGTTGAAGTTGTGTCATGTAATCGTTAAATGTTTAACATTGCCTATCCACTGTCATCCCTTTAAGCAACGTTTCCCAAAGTATCGTATACAAATAGCGCCTCATGCTGTCCTGCTTTCGGGAGGCTAGATTTGGAATAAAACACGATACCATTCTTCTTAATTGCAAATTCTGTCATATTATAGTCGCTCGAACCCAAGGGGTCTCGGACAGCTTGCCTATCAATTATTCTGTTCATTACACAGTACCCGTCTAGGATGACCTGCTCTACACTTTCTTCCTCAACGTATTAGCCCATTAAACCATTTCATATATACTCCAGGAATTCAACATGTAAGATAATGCTGATTTGATTTTCCAAATCAATTTGCCGATTAAACTGACCCCTGATTAATAATATTCATTTATTGCATCCATATCTAATTTCCTGTCTACTGCTATTCCCAATATTACCATTAAAGTTTGAGGACTCTATATGACGCCCACGAATGTTTGGTGTTTCTCAGCTCTTAAAATACATAACCGATATTGGCAGAGCGAACAACGTTCCCCACGATTGCATTAATTCCCTCTTTAAACAGCAGTGGAACTCTACCGCTTTTTCTCTTTTTCTGTCCATCCTGAATGATGAATACCCCAAGGCATTCAGTCGCCATTCCTGGTGGTTCTAAGCCATGTCTCTGACCTCCCGCTATTACCATATCTGCTTACATTTATTTGCCCTATTAGTTCGCTCGTTATATTGTGTCTGCTCCTCGCATAACGGTACAACACCTTTAATCTTGCTTTTTTAACGTTCTTTGTCTCTCTCCCAACAGTTTTCACTGTGGAACTTTTGAATCTGTCCTTTGGATTCTATACACTCACGTTTCGTAATCCCTGTTCTGTCTTTTGTTTTTGTCCACGTTTATTTGTCTTCTGACGCATTGCCAAGGTTCATGCCCCCGTGGAATTTTAGTTTAAGCCCTTCCCAATCATTCGAGCAAATGGTCAACCGAGGACAACGTTCCCCGTCCTACCATGTGAAAACCATTCAATTTGTAATGGGCCCATCTCCCCTGAACAGCATCGAATGCCCCAGGAATATGAAAGCCCCACCTGACACCTTCAATTCATCCAGTTCTTAATACGTTATATCCTGCTATTTCGACTCTTGCTAGTCCGCGGCACTGCTAATATTGCTAAGATCAGTAAATTTGAGGTCCGACTTCTCAACGTTATTCCTAACTCATTATATTTTGATTTTAGGACGTCTTCTGTTTTTCTACCTTTGTAATTTGCACCACCGTGTACCACGAAGAGTGGCTGTTCTCCCTCCGCCGTCAGCATGTCCTGCAACCGCACCAAGAATTCCTTGACCCGAGTACCAGCAAGGCCTCCTACCATCGTACAGTTTTAATTGGGGCCACACAAAAGCCGACACCTTCCCCTGAAAGTTAAATCCCCTACAACTATTATACTTACACAAGTTTTACTCTTCCTCTCTACAGCAGACTCAACCATGGTGCAAGGAATTTGGGTGTTGCTGCTTGAGCCTGAGAGGCCATTCTGCTGAACAGTGTCCAACACGGAAAATCTGTTTTGCAGCGGAATGGCCCCACGAGACCCTTCTCGCCTGCAGTGTCTGAACCTGCGGTGTGACCACCTCCTTATGCGTGTTAGCCACGAGACTACCTGCCTCGCGGAGGCTCCACAGTGTCTTCCCTGCCCCTCTAGGTTTCCAGGGGGTGCCGCTGGAGACACTTCGTGCACACATGCTGGTTCAGGGAACAGCGCATGTCTTATGGAGACAGGGGTACAATTAAACCATCATTATCAGTTTGGAGAATGCAGATTTGCAAAACAGCAGAATTCTACTTGTGCGTTAGTTGGATCTGTGGACAGAAGTCATGAAGTTTATCTCACTGTTGTTGACTTAAAGATGTTTGTCGAGAGTTTGGTAGTTTCTGTTCATGTAGCGCCGATTAGTGCAATTAAATTATGAGCAGAAGAAGCTTCCAAAAAAAACAAAGCTTCTGTTAAGGTCTGATATGATTCAGGTCTTTTTCTTTAAAACAGTGTTATTAGAACTCTACTGCTCACAATGTCTATGAGGCCGCAACTGACCGCACAATCACCCAGCGTAACGTACACTATTAATGTGTGCAGTTGTGTTTGTGTGTCATTCACTGTGTGCAGTTATGTCTCTCTGTCTGTAAGTGTGTATTGTTGTGGCTGTGTATATGTCAGAAATTGTATTTGTGTCAATGTCTCTGAGAGTTTACGTTTCTGTCTCTGTGACTGTGGTGCGTCAGTGTCTGTCTGTATTTGTGTCACTCTGAGTTAGTGAATTTGTATCTCTGCATCTGAGTGTGTGTGCATTTGTGTCTGCGTGTCTGTTAGGGGGGTGTAGATTTGTTTATTTGTTTGTCTGTGGCAACACCGCCACAATTAAACTGGTAAAGTGCTCCCAATCTTGATCCATAATTTATTTTTTTATTTCCTTCCCTTTCAGTGAACCTCATCACAATTGTAACCCTGAAGAGAACAAACTGCGGACTGTCAAAATGTGTCACCTGTTACCTGGTGGCAATGGCAGTGGGGGATCTACTAGTCGTTGTTCTCGACCTGATATTGAGACACATTCCCATTATTTTTAAGGAACTGTTTCGTTTCCTGCGGTTCATCCCCGTGTGCAATATCCACGCCGTCCTGCTTTATGCAGCCACGGACTGTTCTGTCTGGTTCACCGTCACTTTCACCTTTGATCGATTTCTGGCCATTTGTTGCCCAAAGCTGAAAAGTAAATATTGCAGCGAGTAAACGGCGGCTGTGGTTCTGGGAACAGTGACTGTGCTGAGCTGTTTGAAGAACATTTTCTGGTATTTCATGTTAACAGGTCGGTATGTGCTCTGGAACGCTCCTTGGTTTTGTTTTGTCCCAATGGATATTATGGAATCTCAATTCTTCGGAACAATTGAGTTCCTCCACAATATCCTAACACCATGTGTTCCATTTGTCTTGATTCTGCTGTTCAATGTTTTCACCGTCAGACACATTGCCGTGAGCAACAGAGCCCGCAGGAGACTACGGGCTCCCAGCAGTGGGGGCAGTTTCAGAGACCCAGAGATGGAGAGTCGAAGGAAATCCATCATTTTACTGTTTATTATATCGGCCAATTTTATCATTTTATGGTCATTGTTAATGGTTTATTCAATATGGTGGCGGATGGATTTTCTGGGATATGAGTCTGTATTTTTAGATTATTATGTTCTGGAAATAGCCTTCATGTTGCAGCTCCTGAGCTGCTGCACAAATACAGCGATATATGCCGTGACACAGACTCAGTTCAGACAGCAGTTGAAGAATATGCTGAAACTCCCCTTTCGTCTAATTCTTGAATCTATTAGATCCTGAGTGGAAAACCCACCCACACAGAATCTCTCTCCTCAGCTTGGCCGCTCAACCTGCTACTCACCAACCAGCCTAACGCTCATCTCCCATCTTGCATTGCCAGAGAGCACTTCTGCTTTGAGTAACAGACTGGTGTTCTTGAGGAAAAAAATTCTATTCGGCAGTCACTTGGTTTTGGGTGGGGATGCAGGCTTTGAAGAAAAGATTGCGAAACACTGCTGGAAACTAAAACTATGCAGAAGTAGTATCTGCAGGAAATACATTTAAAGGTAATTATTTTCTTTTTTAAAAAAGTTGTTGCAAGTGCTGATTAACCTGGCTCATCAGCTGCTGCAGAAATGAGAGTTAATTCTGGTCGCTGCGTCGGTGGGGGGGGGGGGGGGTGTATAACAGTGACCCAGAGAGACAGTAAGTCCAATGTATCGACTTTTCATCAGCTTCACGTGGTCATACAATTCACTTGAGCCAGAATTCACGCAGGGGGACTGTGGGGAAAAAAGGTCAAACGATCTTCGGAATAATTTTTGGAGACCATTTGGTGACACATTTTACATCATCCCGCGACACACACAGTGGTCTGGCCCATCTCAGGATGCTCTCCCTGGTCAGCAATCGCTGCAGTCTCACGTCTATCGACAGTGGTCTGCTCTCCTGCCTCAGTTTTCCTTCTCAGCACCGTCTGAACTCGGCAATCGTCGAGGGGAAGAACAATGGTTTTCTCACACAATAGTTTATCCAACAGTTCTGCAGCATATTGCATCGATACATTGTGGAAGCTCCACCGTGCGAAGGTTTTTCTTCAGTCGCGGTTTTCTATTTGATCCACCTCAACATTTAGCGTCTTATGTCTGTCAGTCACCAAAGTAAGTTTCGGATACAACGAGACCTATTTCTGTACATGGTTGGACACGATCTACTCCATCTTCGGCCGCGTCGTACTTTGGGCTTCAAGTATCTGTTTTTTTTTTTGCAATGCTGCCCGAATTTTCTCATTCCATCAGTGTGCTGGTCCAAGGATGGGTGCGGTTCTGGTCTACAGAGGTTTTGCTGGGCCCCTCACAGCAAAGCTTCTTTCGGCAAGGAGAACACCTGTTTTCCATTAGTGCAGACTTTAGATTAGCTCAGCCGCTTCTGGGTTACACAATTCATTTCGCTCCCCTATTCGCGCGCGCACAAGCTGCACAGGAGCATCCTGTCACAGGCACCAACCCATCCACGGTGATCCTTGCTCTATCTGCACTTCCCTTTCTCGCTCCTCTATTTCCATTTCTCGGGGCGTGAGCACCTTATCCCGCCACACTCTTTCACCACCCTTATCTATTTACGATCTCAACGCCCATATCGAGCTGGACACTGGTACCGGCAGCGGCGCAGCCAGGAGTCATGTGCGGGAATAATGGCCGTCTAACCCTGCCGTAGACTCGCTACCATTGAAATGAAATGAAAATCGCTTATTGTCACGAGTAGACTTCAAAGAAGTTACTGTGAAAAGCCCCTAGTCGCCACATTCCGGCGCCTGTCCTGGGAGGCTGGTACGGGAATCGAACCGTGCTGCTGGCCTGCTTGGTCTGCTTTAAAAGCCAGCGCTTTAGCCCAGTGAGCTAAACCAGCCCCTGTGGTGGCTTACCGGGAAGCCGGGGGTTAACTTATACGCTCACACCACTGTAACAATTGAGGTGTGCGTTTGCTCATTTTCGGGGGTCGTTAGCGTTATGCACGACTTCCCTACGGACCTCCACCTCCTCCACCACAATCTACAGGGGAGTGACAATGCGAGCTCCCGCTCGGGCTCAGAACGCCCGCCGCAGGCACATCTCATTCTTCCAGTCTCAGTAATTTGACCGCCTGACCAGGAGGGTGTATTGACGGAGGTGGGGATTCACAGATTCTCATCAAGGGAAGATTTGTTGCATTTACTGGTCCACCGATGGTGCGCAGCTTCAGGCTTGCAAGAACGCAAGGCAGGTATGGAAAAGGGCCCGGAATTCAAAGCGGCAAAGGGCAGTAAGGCGGCCGCATCTAACACCTTCGCCCCCTCACCATGTACTAACGGTATCATCACGCACTCCCACCCCCAAGCCCCATCCGCCGCGTGGAAAGCAGGCTAGCGCCGACTGACAACTCGGCTAACAGAGTGCAGGTGAGGCACCGTCTAAAATACGGCAGGACTCGGAAATAGTCAAGCCGTGTTTCAGCCCACGCACCCCCAATGCCGTTAGAATTGACGACACCGCTCGCCATAACAGTGGCTCGGGAGCACCTGGAAGAATGTACACCACAGACATCGCAGCGCATCCCGGCCCCATGAACGCTTTAGTCAGGTCCTGAGTCCGTTGTCAATTCAGCGCGGGTCAGGAAGAAGGCCGCCGGATTTTACCTGACCCTGAGTCGGAGTCACGCCCCCAGGAGCAGTATTTGGAGGGAAAGGGTCAGTGATCAAAAGAAAGATGGAAGTTTCCTACGGGCAAGATAAGTAACGCCACACCGTGGAGTGCGGGAAAAAACAACATTACCCGTTTCCCCCGTCCGGTGCGGAGGGATGAATCCCCACCCCTTCCGCCTGGTGGGACGCCTCACTGCCGGGTGTGAGCTGGAGCCCCGAAGGCTCGTGCCATCTCAGTCAATTCTACACAACGAAGGCGCTCATTTTCACGCTGTCGGAGGGCTCCGGGGTTACCTGGGAACAGGGGGCGTGGAGGAAATCTCTGTACACAAGGAGGAATCCCTCTGCACTCAAACTCCGAATCTGGGTACCCCAATCTCCAGTCCGGAGCTTTTCCCATAATTGTTCCTTAATCTATCCGGAGGGCCAGTGCTGGAGGAGGAGTCGGTGCTTCAGCTGCTCTCTCACTCTTCCCAATCCCCTGGGAGGATCCCACGAGAATACCGTCTGTCCACTATCGGGGCGTGGAATCGATGCAGACCCAGAGACAGTTGGGTCTGCACCGTGACATCTATCAAACTGAATGTTGTGGGGAAATCGGTGCCAGACGGTGAATGGCCAGAGGGGAACGTCTTCTCGGTGGGTGCACGGGCGATGATTGAATCCATCTGCTGCGAGGCAGTCTATCCCGTGGTGCCCAAAACCAAGTGGGCCCTCATCGCTCTCACCAGGGTAACTCCAGAAATTTCTACGTGCTAACCGTGTCCGCTGAGACCGAGGTCATCTCGCTATCGAGCGGTCGTCGGAAGAGACGGTGCTCAGTAGGTCCTCCTGTGTCTCTGCTAAAGAGGTGGCAGACACAGCCGGCAGCGTCGGCGTCAATTTGTCCCACCCGGACTCTAGAAGGAAAGGAGTGGGTCTGTTCCAGGGTCATGAACCCAGGACTGGTAAGGGGTTTTCTGCATGAAGCGCCTGACCTCATGCTTGGCGAGGGAGACATTTTGTTGGCCCCACAGTTTCAGCCAGAAATTTTACTTTCGGATCAGAGACGGCATAATTAGCCAGTGTGACTCCCGTGTCGTGGTGTAGTTAAGGAACAGGGTCGCATTCTTCGACATGGCGGATGTAAAGTGAACTCCACATCCTGACTCCAGCTCCATTACCTATGTGAGGCCTGGTGTGAGAGTGTCCAACGTCGACCACTCTACATTTCTATGGCGTAGCTGCCCTCCATCCCGCTTGTCTCTGTGCAGCAAGGGCCGTGCTCGGATCACCACCTGGTGTCGGCGGAGCTCGTTCCGTCCCATGCTCAGACGTGATCCACGGACTTGCAATTTAACAACCTGCTGCTGGAGGATGAGTGATTCCTGGGCTTGATTCGTCATTTCAGGAGCGGCTAGAAAAGGCGTTTTAATAATGGGAGATGAGGAAATGGCTGAGGAACTGAACAGGTTTTTTGGGTCGGTCTTCACAGTGGAAGACACAAATAACATGCCAGTGACTGATGGAAACGAGGTTCTGACAGGTGATGACCTTGAGAGGATTGTTACACTAAGGAAGTAGTGATGGGCAAATAATTGGGCTAAAGGTAGACAAGTCTCCTGACCCTGATGGAATGCATCCCAGAGTGCTAAATGAGTGCTAGGGAAATTGCAGATGCACTAGTGATGATTTACCAAAATTCACTAGACTCTGGGGTGGTCCCGGTGGATTGGAAATTAGCA
Organism: Scyliorhinus canicula; assembly: GCF_902713615.1. Classification (NCBI taxonomy): domain Eukaryota; kingdom Metazoa; phylum Chordata; class Chondrichthyes; order Carcharhiniformes; family Scyliorhinidae; genus Scyliorhinus; species Scyliorhinus canicula. Next base: position 626,428 of record NW_024055732.1, read on the forward strand.
AACGTGACACCACTGCTTAAAAAAGGAGGTAGGCAGAGAGCAGGAAATTATAGGCCAGTGAGCTTAACGTCGGTAGTAGGGAAGATGCTGGAATCTATCATCAAGGAAGAAATCGCGAGGCATCTGGATATAAATTGTCCCATTGGGCAGACGCAGCATGGGTTCATAAAGGGCAGGTCGTGCCTAACTAATTTAGTGGCATTTTCTGAGGACATTACCAGTTCAGTAGGTAACGGGGAGCCGATGGATGTGGTATATCTGGATTTCCAGAAAGCTTTTGACAAGGTGCCATAGAAACGGCTGCTGCATAAGGTAAAGATACATGGCATTAAGGGTAAAGCATGGATAGAGGATTGGTTAATTAATAGAAAGCAAAGAGTGGGGATTAATGGGTGCTTCTCTGGTTTGCGATCAGTAGCCAGTGTTGTCTCTCAGGTATCCGTGTTGGGCCCAGAATTGTTCACAATCTACATATATGATTTAGAGTTGGGGACCAAGGGAAATGTGTCCAAGTTTGCAGATGACACTAAGATGAGTGTTAAAGCGAAAAGTGCAGAGGATACTGGAAGTCTGCAGTGGATAGGTTAAGTGAATGGGCTACGGTCTGGGAAAAGGAATACAATGTTGATAAATGTGAGGTTATCCATTTTGGTAGGAATAACAGCAAACGGCATTATTATTTAAACAATAAAATATTAAAGTATGCTGCTGTGCAGAGAGACCTGGGTGTGCTAGTGCATGAATCACAGAAAGTTGGTTTACAGGTGCAACAGGTGATTAAGAAGGCAAATGGAATTTTGTCCTTCATTGCTAGAGGGATGGAGTTTAAGTCTAGGGAGGTTACGTTGCAATTGTATAAGGTGTCAGTGAGGCCACACCTGGAGTATTGTGTTCAGTTTAGGTCTGCTTACTTGAGAAATGACGTACTGGCACTGGAGGGTGTGCTGAGGAGATTCACGAGGTTAATCCCAGAACTGAAGGGGTTGGATTACGAGGAGAAATTGAGTAGACTGGGACAGTACTCGTTGGAATTTAGAAGGGTGAGGGGGATCTTGTAGAAACATTTGAAATTATGAAGGGAATAGATAGGATAGATGCGGGCAGGTTTTTCCACTGGTGGGTGAAAGCAGAACTAGGGGGCATAGCCACTAAATAAGGGGAAATAGATTTACGACTGAATTTTGGAGGAACATCTTCACCCAAAGGTTGTGAATCTATGGAATTCCTTGCCCAGTGAAGCAGTTGAGGCTTCTTCATTAAATGCTTTTGAGGTAAAGATAGATAGTTTTTTGAAGAATAAAGGGATTCGGGGCCGGAAAGTGGAGCTGAGTGCACAAAAGATCAGCCACGATCTCATTGAATGGCGGAGCAGACTCTAGGGGCCAGATGGCCAACTCCTGGTCCTAGTTCTTATGTTCTTATGTTTTTTCCGTCCATGAGGCAAATGTGGGACGGGGGCAAGCCTCACGTGCATTCCTTCTGCATTCCTTCTGTCAGGAGTATGCGAGGCGGTTGACCGAAGTGGAAAACAAGCAAAGAGGAATTGGGGAAAGAGGTGCTCGAATTTGAATCACGTTTCAGTCAGACCGATGAGGACCCAGCCCTGCGACTGATGTACATAGATTAGAAGGACGCGCTGTCACACCTGCAACTTGTGAGGCACCGTTGCGCATGCGTGAGATACCAGATCCAGATCCTCATGGACTTGCACTGCGGCGTTAACTTCTTCCACTCACTGGAAAAAAGGCGCGGGGTCCGACGGCAGCACCTTACGCGGTTGGCTGATGACGTGGCTCTCCATTTGGATCCAAATGACATCAGGGCCAAAAATCAAAGCTGGAATACTACCCTGTTCTCCACGGATATATCCAGCGAAAATGCTTGCAGAATCTTCTGGGAGACCACTGCAAGTCAGACTGGAGGGCGCCCGGAGACGTGATTCCCCTGTCTGCCTGGTGGACCTGACCACTTCTCTCTCAAGCTTTTCCAGGGCGACACCTATGTGCTGGAAGGACAAACGCTTGAGTTTTACAGGGCACTATGAAGTATGTTTCTTTTGCTCTTGACCTTGTTTATACCATTTGTGTACTGTCTCCTTTGTAGAAAGTAACTCAACGGGGCTGGTGGGTGTGTAGGAGAAAGGATATTTAATACAGCACATCGATCTCACTGAAGCCTGTTCGAAATTGATCAGTTCCTCTCCCCACTACGCGCTGCCTGTTTGAATGAAGGGCTTCGCCTTTTGTGGGCATGGGGTAATGTGGATATAACTTGACATCACTTTGCCTTTGGGATCCTGCTGCGTAGATTGTGCCTGCAGCCTTTCTCTCACTGAGACCGTGGAGACAATCGCGGAATGGATTTTACTGATGAGCTACATGTGGATTGATTTGTCTGCACCTCATCCACCCCGCTGCACAGCACGTCACCTTGTAAATTGCTCAGAAACTTATGTGAGAGTCAACATTTACCTAGATTTGTTCTGGGATGTAGCACAAAGCAAGTTATAATGGCATATTATTAAGAGCTCGTGCGAGAGGGGAGAAGACATGTTGGAGTCGAGTCTCAGAGAGATAGGGAGAGAGATAGTGAGAGGGATAGAAAAAGATAGGGGAGAACGATGTGAGAAACAGCAACGGGGAGAGATGGAGGCGAGATAAATATAGGGGCGAGCGAGGGACATACGCATAGCGTGGGGGACAAACAGAACGACGGGAGATATGCAGACCACAGTGGAGACACACAGAGCGAGGGGGCTATATACAGAGCGAGAGGACAATATACAGCGCGAGGATCGATATACAGTGAGGGGGGGGTGGCGGGGGGGGGGGGCGTTAGGGAGGGTGATGGTTGTGGAGTTGGGCAATTGAGTGTGTAGGGTGTGTTGGTGGGTGCTGGCCTAGAGGGTGGTGTGTGTGTGTTGGGGTCGTGTGGGTTGTAGTGTTGTGGAATTGAGTTTGAAGAGTGTGTGTGTGGTTTGTGGTGTGGGTGATCTGAGAGTGTAAGGGTGGTGTGGGTTGTAGTGTTGGGGAATTGAGTGGGGAGGGCGTGTTGGTGGGAATTGGTGGTGGGGGCGTGTCCCGTAGCCCCATTCAAGAGTGCTCGCGTTCTGAAGCAGCCCGTGTTCAAACTCAATCATTATCCAGTCTGAGCCTGTAATGTGTCAAGTATAATTCTTACCTCGAAGATGCCAGGTGATGATCGTCTCTAATAAAGAACATTATTGCCGCTAGACATTCAGTGACATCAAGATCATAGATTCGGCACTGTCAATATCTGGGAAGTAACAATTCGCGAGAGGCTCATCTATTGAAGTACTGTAGCTGCAGAGGCAGCTGAGAGGACTATATTACTGCGGCGGGTATGGCACATTTTGTCTCCAACAAATCCTGCCCACACATTACAAGGCACAAGTTAAAATTGTGAACTAATATGGCGGTTACATGGACGAATAAATTTCCAGAAACATTCATCCACTAAATTGCCAGAAATATCCCACAGCATCACTCATACGAATGTCCACACTAAATATAGCATCGACATAGCATCGTTGAAAGAAACACTTTTGAAAGTTTAAACATATTTATAGAATATTCACAATATATGGAAGGACATGAGAGAAAAAGGACGAGACATTGAGAAAGTAAAACCAGTATTTACTGGACAGCACATTTGCCTTTTGAATACAGCAGTTATGGTTACGGTTAATAGTTTATAGGTGATCACGTTGGAGCAGTCTGTTCGTCCTGCTGCCTCACGGCGTCGACATCCCAGATTCGTTCGCGGCTTTGGGTCACTGTCTGTGTGGAGTTTGCACATTCTCCCCGTGTTTACGTGGGTTTCGCCACCACAACCCAAAGATGAGCAGGCTAGATGGATTGGCCACAATAACTTGCTCCTAATTGGAAAAATTGACTTGGGTACACTAAATTAATTTTTAAAAAATAGTTCATTAAAGTTTTCATAATTAGCTTTCTTGGGACATGAATCTACACTCTCTATAAACGTCATATGTTTGTTCAATTAAAAGAAAACTAATCTGAACAATGTTACGACATCACTATCCCAAGGCGAGCCCACTAGGTATAAGTTAAAATCTTTTGGCATACGTTACCTCAGAGTTTAACAGAGTGCAACGGCAAGTGGCACGAAAGTATCAATTACTTCACACTGGAAAATGCTGGAAATATTTGAAACGATCGCCAAAATATTCTACCTGATTCTGGCCATAATTGGTGTACCTGGTGAGTGACCATAATACGTGATCTTGTGTAAATGGATGAATTTCTCTGTGGTTTTACTTTGTGACAGATACAGTCAGTTCTTTCGGGCACGGTTTCCAGTCACCCGGTCGGTAAAATATTTTTGTTTCAGTGAAATGTTTTGACGTTTTTCTGTGCTTCTCGTCTGTTTCTCCAGCTTGTAATCAACCCGTGTCTTACTCAAAGGCTCCCTGAATTATTAAGGGACCGTTTTCATTGGGAAAATGTCCTATTTTGAATCAGGTCGCAGGGAAATCATACTCTCTGAAGCAAGAATTACTGGGAATCATGCTAACATCTCAGTGTGTGTCGGACACATATCAAAGCAAAATCTCTGATACCATTATATTTTATTATTGCTTAATCGCTCTATTCCATAGAGTTGCTTCAGTGTTGTACCAATATCACCGTGTAAAACAGCAACATATATGATGTTAGATGACGAAGTCGGTTAATGAGTAAATACATTTTAAAACATATATTTTTCGGGATCAGCGCATCGCTGGGTCGACAGAATTTCTAGCCCACCCCGAGTTACCCTTCAGAAGGTCGTGGTGAGTTGCCTTCTTGAATCCCTGCAATCCTCGAGGTTTAGACAGGCGCACTGTGCTGTTAGGATGTGAGACCCAGGATGTTACCCCAGCGACATTGAAGGAGCGAGGACATATTTCCAAGGTGGCGTGGTGAGAGACATGGAGGGGAGACTACAAGATTGGTGAGTGGGTTGGACGGCTGCCACTGTTCTTCTGTGGTGGAGAGTTTCAATGTTTGTTGAATGAGAATCAATCACGTAGATTGCTTTGTCTTTGATCGTGTCGTGCTTCTTGAGTGTTGTTGGATTTGGAATAATCCAGGCCACTAGAGCGTATTCCATTGCACTCGTGCCTTGTAGATGGTGGACAGGCTTTGTGGGGTCAGGATGCTAGTTACACGCCCCCAGATTCCCAGCCTTTGACCTGCCCTTGTAGCCACAGTATTAATGTGGCTAGTCAAGCTCAGTTTCTGATCAAAGATAACCACCAGATCAATGGTAACACCCAGTATATGACGTGAAATGTCTCGAAATGTCTTGGGGCAGCAGGGTAGCATGGTGGTTAGCATAAATGCTTCACAGCTCCAGGGTCCCAGGTTCGATTCCCGGCTGGGTTACTGTCTGTGTGGAGTCTGCACGTCCTCCCCCTGTGTGCGTGGGTTTCCTCCGGGTGCTCCGGTTTCCTCCCACAGTCCAAAGATGTGCGGGTTAGGTGGATTGGCCACGCTAAATTGCCCGTAGTGTCCTAATAAAGTAAGGTTAGGGGGGGGGGGGGTTGGGTTATGGGTATAGGGTGGATACGTGGGTTTGAGTAGGGCATCATTCTTTCAGTAATCTGATCTTTTTGAGTGTTTTATGTTTCTCTCTATCCCCTAGAAATTAACTATTTCCCTTTACTTGTCCGTTATGGTTTTCTATATTTCCTTTCAATGTTTTCTGAGACCCTTCCATCAGCATGAAAACCTCGTGACATTGTGCAGAAACAGGAATACCAAAGATTATTCTGTTTAAGTATTGCTCCTCACAAAATATTACATCTGTCACTCAGTTATTGTGAAGTTAAATTAGGATTTCAAAGCCCAGTGTGTACGTATATTTATCATCATTATTTGTGTTCACCTCCGCGGTGGCAGCCTTACTCCCGTCACTGTATTCTCACTTTGTCAGCATTTATATTCAATTTCCTTTGTTCTTTCAATCCCTTTATCTTTTTTGTAAATATGAAAAACGGTGATCGCAGTGTTGAGGTATAAGGAATATCTATCTGAATGAACCTCATTTTCACCTACTCCTTTTTTCTTGCGGGAGGGGGCGGTGTGTAACCAACTTGATGTCCCTAATTACACTTGTTCTGTGATTAGTCATGAGTTTGTTACGCTGCAATTGCAAAATGACGTTTGCACAGTTAAACTGATTGGCACCTGCCGTGCTCAGATATTCTGCAATTTATGAGAGTAATACAGCGATACGGGAAAAGTTGCTGGATGAAGACCGTGGTTTTCGCACATGAGCTGTTGACATTATAGAGCACTGACTCGTGTACAGTTCTTTGGGAATGTTATATCGTCATTCAATCGTTTAATAACGTATGTATCATTATTCATAAAATGAGAATACCTCAGAGGTCACCCCATTATATAATAATGATACTTTGGATTGAGTCGATCAAAATCACAGTTACTTCTTTCACTGAATAATTTGCAAACAGCTGGTAAAAATATGTTTACATTTTGGGATGGAAATTCTTCTCTATTATTTTGCAGTCTGGTCCAAACCCCCCCCCCCCCCCAAACCCAGGCGATTACTCCTTTCTACCGTGCTCAAGGAAAATGTTGATACTCACTGAGTTTGGTTGGTTCCAGGGATGTATTCAGATATGGTTGGTGGAGTCCGATCCCGAACTGACGTCTGATTTCAGACGGATCAGATCAATATGGGAGGTCAATTGGTCAATGGCATTCTGAAAATGAGTGCGGTAGATCTCGTGGAAGCAGTTCTGATGCAGTGAAGAAGGACAAATATCTACGGGGTCCTGATGGGAAGTCCAGTCGTGATACATTTGGATCATAGGATTGTATCTGATCCAGTAAATGTGGACTAAAGCTGAGTGACTGTAAAATCCATGTGATGGCCTCTATGATAGTGTGATCCACACCTGGAGTGGGTATGCCGATAGCGAATGGAGTCTAATCCTGCCGTGTTTAATTTCAAACAAACACCTGATGCTCATGGTGTTTCGGATTCAGTTTAAAGCATCTAATGTTTTCGTGGTGTCTGGTCACGAGGAGCGCACGGGCTGCGAGAGTGAAGAATGAACGTGCTGAGATGAATTCATGTTGAGAGGCGTCAGATATTGCTAAGGGTCTGATATTGCGTAGGAATGCATATTATTCCCAACGAATTCTTGATCATGTCCCTGGAAGGATCCTGAGGGGGTACTGATCCTGGGAGGCTGTGGGTGAACTCAGCAAGGATACTCCTTGGAGTGTGCTTAAAGTAATCATTCAGCGGGGTGGTGGTTTTATCCCGATGTTGTTCCGATTCTGAGTGGGAATGTGTTGTGTGAGGCGAAAATGTGATGTTTCTTGATCCTTTAGCGTGATACGTCCTTGAGCGCGATCTCTTCCTGCATGTGTGTCCATCCGTGCCCTGGCCCTGAAGAAGGTGTGTTCAAGCCAGTGACATAGTCACGTGGGTGTTCATATCTTGACGTTCAGTCATGCTGAGGTATCTGGTCACAAGCGGCGGGATAATGCTTGATCCCGAATGGGTTTCAAACCACAGGGCTCCCTGTGTAAGCGGGCAGATGGTATCCTTCTGGTATATATGCTGAGGATTTGATTAATTAATTGACTGCCTGCCACAATATACCGAAATACAGTGAAATGTATTTTTCTGCGGCCAGTACATCCACAGTGGACAAAAGATCAATGAACAGAGAACATTGACAATGGTACATCAACAAACAGTGGATGGTTACAGTGCGGCTTAAGAGCCAAACAAAGCAAATACAAGGGATTTTTTCATCCGGGGGTACTGATCGTTACCTGGCTCTGATAATGTGGAGAGGATTGAAAGTTCAGAATGTCTGACCATGATGGATTTTGGATCACACGGAGGAACACTGCACCGGATGGAGACCGAATATCAATGTAGGCATTCTATCTAATATGGGAGTCTGATCCCTGGAATGCGGGGAATTCTTAGCTTTGGGGAGCTCCTGTTGTAGCGGTATGGTCACTGGGCTAATAATACAGACACCTGGCGTCGGGCTCTGGGGGTCTGGGTTCGAAACACCTGAGGCAGATTTTGGGATTTGAATTCTGTAAAACTCAGAAGTGAAAAGTCTAATGATGAGCGTAAAACATTTTTGATTGTCGGAAAATCCCATCAGGATCTCTCAGAGCCTTTAGGGAGGTAATACTGTCACCCTTACCTGATCTGGCTAATATGTGCCACAGCAATACGGTTACATTTGCAGTGGTTTGCAATGCTGCCACACAGCACCAGGGCCCCGAGTTAAATTGCGACCTCGGGTGACTGTGAGGAGTTTTCACTTTCTCTCCGTGTCTCCGTCGGTTTCCTCAACGCTAGCCTATTTCCTCCAAGAGTCCAATGATCCGCAGGTTAGTTCAATTGGCGATGCTACTCTGCCCCTTAGTGATGTGTAGGTTTGATTGGAGTAACGGGGACAGGATGGGACTGTGGGCCTAGCTAGCGGAAGGCCGATGCAGACAGGAAGGGCCGAATGGCCTCCTTCTGCAATGTTGAGATTCAATGATTCTATGAAAATACATCTAATTCTGGTGAGTGTGCCTGTTCCTAATGGGGACGGGACGTCTAACCCTGACGGAAAGCCAATTTAGAGATTTGTCAATTTCAGGTAGCTGGATTGTGATCGGTGGAAAGGTATGTTTCCGAGAACCATCTGGTCCTCCTATCTGTTACAACCTTTGTCAGAGTTCAATTGATGACTGTTTAGATAATCACATGAGAGTTTGAGTTTGGCGATTTTCTCGATACGCTGTAATCGGATTGGGGAATCATGCCGTGGAGGGCGCCATATTTCTCCTTTCGGAATGTTGATTGTAATACACAATCCTGCTTCTTTGAGTATGAGGTGAGTGTCCTGAGCTGAAAACACGGACAGACGAATTTAGACTGGTGAAGCAGACTAAATCTCAGAACACAAAGCTTTTCGAAGCGGAAAATAGATGCATGAGTAGGCCATTCGGCCTTTCAAGACTGTACCGTCATTCAGTATGAGCATGGCTGATCATACAACTTTAGTATCCCGCTCCCGCTTTATCTCCAAAGGCCTTAATCATTTAGCTGCAAGGATCTTGTCTAGTTCCCTTTGGAATATATGCAACGAACTGGCCCCAACAACTTTCTGTGATAGATAATTCCAAAAGATCACAACTCTGAGGCTAGCAGTTATTCCTCATCTCAGTCTTGAATGCCTTACCCCTTATTCTTCGGCCGTAAACCATGGATTTGGACGTCTGCAACATCGGAAACGTTCTCCCCTCGTCGTGCCTGTCCAGCCCGATCAGGATTTGATATGTTTCCATGAGATATCCGTTCATTATTCTGAGCTCTGTTGAGTGTAAGCCCAGTTGATCCAGTTTTTCTTCAAATATCAGTCCTGCCATCCAGGAAATTAGTCTGGTGAAACTTCGCTGGACACCTTCAATAACTAGACTATCCTTCCTCAAACTAGGAAACCAAAACTGCACACGATACCCAAGGTGTGACTTCACCAAGGCCCTCTATATCTGCAGCAAGACATCCTTAATCTTAACTTAAATTATTTCGCTTTGAAGACCAGCACGCCATTAGCTTTCCTTGCCTCCTACTGTAACTGCATGCCGACCATCAGCGACTGTTCAACCATGACACCCAGGTCTCGTTGCCGTTCCCCTTTTCCGAAACTGCCACCACACAGATAATAATCTGCCTTCCTGTTTTTCCCACCAAATGGGGTAACGTCACATTTACCCACATTATATCGCATTTGATAAGGACGTGCCTACTCAACCAGCCTGTCGAAATCACACTGCAGCCTCTTTGCCGCACACTTGCAGGCACCTTTGTGTCGTATGGAAATTTGAAGATATTGCATGCAACCTCTTCATCCAAATTACTGAGTTATGTTGTTAACAGCTGGGGCCATAGCACTGAACTACTGCGCCACGAGTCATTGCATGCAACTCAGAAAATAACCCGTTTATTCCAACTCTCTGCTTCATGTCTGCCAACCAATTCTCTATCACGCCAATTCATTACGCATAATCCCGTGAGTTTTAATTCAACTCAATAATCCCTTCCTTCTGAAAGTCCAGATACACAAATTCCACTGGTTCCCGTCTGTACTCCACTGTTCCGACCTTCAATATATTCCAGAAGATTTGTGAAGCATGATTTTCCTGCAGTGAATCCATGATTATTTGGACCGATCTTGGCCCCATTTCCAAAATGCACATTTATTTAATTCTTACTAATTTACTTCAGTATTTCCCCCACTACCAATATCGGGCTAACTGGTCTTTAATTGCCCGTTTTCACTCGCCCAGCTTTTTTGAAAAGTGTTGTTACATTAGCTAACCTCCTTTTACATTGGAACTCTTCCGTATTCGTTTGAACGCTGGAAAATAATCATCACTTGTTCCACTCTTTCTGGGGCCACTTCCTTAAGTACTCTGGGATGTAGAGCATCGGGCCCTGGGGATTTATCGGGTATTAATCCCAATTTGAATGCAATTTCCACATTAATAAGTATTTACTTCAGTTTCTCCTTCATGATGGACCATCTGTCCCTGTATGGCTATAATTGTCTTCCTCCGTTAAAAAACGTCTAAACTAATTCTTCAATTGGCCAGCCATCTCTTTGTTTCCCATTACGAATTCACCTAATTCTAACTGTAAGATGCGTATATTTGTCTTCACCACTCATTGTCTCTTCACTTATCTATGTACATTTGGAGTCATTTTTTATGTTTGGTGCACACTTACTCTCGTATTCTGTTTTCCCCTTTATTAACTAAACCTTTTCTCCTCCTATGCTGAAATTTATATTTCTCTCAGTCCTTAGGCTTGCTGCTTTTTCTGATTATTTGTATGCCTCCACTTTGGCTTTAGCAATATGCCTATTTTTTTTTTAGCATTGGCTGAGTCACCTTCCCCGATCTACCCTTGCGCCAGAGAGGGATACACACTTGTTGAAGCTCATTTTTGTATTCGCTAAATATCTGCCATTGCCTATTCGCCGTCAATCCCTTCAGCATCATTTGCCAACTTAACCTAGCTAATGCACGTCTCAAAACATCAAAGTTAGCTTTTTTTTAAATTTCAAGCTCTATTCTCAGACTCAACTGTGACACTCTCTATTTTAATCAAGAATTCGAACTTATTAGTGTCACTCTTCCCTGAAGGAACTCGCACCACAACATTGGTAATTCGTCTCGCTCAACGCACAATCTAGGATGGCCTGTTTCCAGTTGGTTCCTCGACATATTGGTCGATAAAACCATCCCTTAAACTCTCCAGTCAATTAAACTACATCGTATTGCTGCCATTTCAATTAAGCTAATTGGTATGCAGATTGATATCACCCATAATAATTGTTCCCGTACTGCACGCATCTTTAATGTCCTATTTGATGCCATCCCCAGCCTTACAACAACTATTTTTTTGTTCTGTACTTAATTCCCACTGACGTTTTTGCCCTTCAGTGCTCTGCAGCTTCACCCATACATATTTCCCATCGTCAGGCCAATGTTCTTCCTTACCGTTGCTGAATCTCCTTTTGAACTAGCAACATCACCCTTCCTTTCCTTCTATCTTTCCAGAAAATTGAATACCCTATGACGTTGGGTTCCTATCATTGGTCACACTACAGCCAGGTCTCAGTGATCCCAATTATATTATCTCCGTTAATGACTGGCTGCGCAGAAAATTCACAAATCATATTGCAAATTCACCTTGCAGACATAGACGCCTCGGGTATATTGTTTTTGCCCATTTAGACTTATGATGTAATATGGCCCTTTTTGATTTTTGACTTTGGTTTCTCTGCCATCCCCTTTTCCTCTTACTGATTTTTGTTTCTGTCCCCATCTAACTTCCATCCAACTCCTGCATCAGTTCCTAACCGCTGACATATACGTTTTAATCCTCCACAACAGCACAACAAATTCTCCCCCAAGGACATCGGTTCCGGTCCTGCCTAGGTGCAGACCGTCCGATTCGAACTGCTGCACCTCCCCCAGAGATGGTTCCAATGTCCCACAAATTTGAATCCTTCCCTCTTCCACCATCCCTCAAGCCACGTATTCATCTGAGCTATCCTGCCATTTCTACTCTGACCAGCACGTGACATTGGCAGTAATCCTGAGATCCTAACTTTGAGGACCTGTCTTATTAGTTTAAATCCGATCTCCCTTATTTAAGCTAGTAAGACTTCATCCCGTTTTCTCCCTATAGCATTGATGCCCATGTGCACCACGACAGCAGCCTCTTCACACTCTGCCCAGAGTGACCTGCAGCTGCAACAGGAAGGTCAGGATCCTGAATGCGCACAGACCGAAGATGCTCAGCAAAGCGATCACCCAGTCTGCATTTGGTCTCTTTGACATAGAGGAGACCACATTGGGAGCAACGAATTCTTGCCATTTTAACAAAAGACCCTGCTCCCATACCCACATGTCTGTTCTTGACCTGCTGCAATGTTCCAGTGAAGCGCAATGCAAACTGGAGGAACAACATCTCATCTTCCGGTTAGGCACGCTACAGCCTTCCGGCCTGAACATAGAATTCAACAACTTGAGATGATCATCCCCACCTCAACTCATTTGTTTTCATTTCATTTTAACTGTCTTTTACCATTTCTTTCTTTCCTGCACCTTTCTCCTCTTTGCTTCCCCCTTCCCCTCCCCCACACCTAAAGTTCATTCTCTGATGTTAGTTTCCCTGCTGTTTGACCTTTCACATCTTTTGTCCTCTCTGGGGACTGTCATTAGCACTCTTTCCCCTTCGTTTCTGTTGCCATCAGCACCCGATTTCCCTGGGTTTCTGTGGCTATGACTCATCTTTCATTCTCACTCCACAGTATAAATATTTCCCAGTCTCCCTGTCTGTTAGCTTTGAGAAAGAGTCATCGGACTCGAAACCTTAGCTATTTCACTCCCTACAAATGCTGCCAGACTTGCTGAGATTTTCCAGCATTTTCCCTTTCGTTTCCAATGAGTACATCTGTTCTATTCGAAGCTACAAGGACCAATTTCCCCAGTTTTCCCTCAGAAGATGATGCCCCAGGGATGAGTGCGGTGAACTCACATTACATGCCAATACATTAGCTACATCCACCTTCAAGAATGAACTCGAAAGCTGCACACAACACCCCAATTAACAGGATCTTCGCATTTGCAGCTGAATGATGCATTGAGATTCAATTGGACTGTAGCGGCTATGGCATGTGGGATCCTAATTGCTTGTTGCAATTTCCATGAAAAGGGATACATTATTAAATAAGGACACAGAGACTAATTATGACAGCAAAAAATTCTTTACATTCACTATTAATAAAAAGCTATTCCCTTCCATTATTTTTCTATGATGTGGAGATGCCGGCGTTGGACTGGGGTGAGCACAGCAAGAAGTCTTACAACACCAGGTTAAAGTCCAACAGGTTTGATTCAAACACGAGCTTTCGGAGCGCAGCTCCTTCCTCAGGTAAATAGCGAGGTATGTTCCAGAAACATTTATATAGACAAAGTCAGAGATGCTGGACAATGCTTGGAATGCGAGCATTTGCAGGTAATCAAATCATTACAGATCCAGGGAGAGGGACAGTCACAGGTTAAAGAGGTGTGAATTGTCTCAAGCCCGAACAGTTGGTAGGATTTTGCAAGTCCAGGCCTGATGGTGGAGGGTGGATATAATGCGACATGAATCCAAGATCCCTGTTGAGGCCGCACTCATGCGTGCGGAACTTAGCTATAAGTTTTTGCTCGGCAATTCTGCGTTGTCACGTGTCCTGAAGACCGCCTTGGAGAACGCTTATCCGGAGATCAGAGGCTGAATACCCTTGACTGCTGAAGTGTTCCCCGACTGGAAGGGAACATTCCTGCCTGGTGATTGTCGCACTATGCCGGGTTCATTCGTTGTCGCAGTGTCTGCATGGTCTCGCCAATGTACCACTCTTCGGGACATCCTTTCCTGCAGCGTAAGAGGTAGACTACATTGGTTGAGTCGCAGGAGCATGTGCCGCGTACCTGGTGGGTGCTGTTACCACGTGCAATGGTGGTATTATTCAGAATGATGGTGTAATGGCGGGCTTGAGACAATTTACACCTCTTTAACCTGTGATTATCCCTCTCCCTGGATCTGTAATGATTTGATTACCTGCAAATTCCCGCATTCCAAGCATTGTCCAGCATCTCTGACTTTGTCTATATAAATGTTTCTGGAACATATCTCGCCATTCACCTGAGGAAGGAGCTGCGCTCCGAAAGCTCGTGTTTGAATCAAACCTGTTGGACTTTAACCTGGTGTTGTAAGACTTCTTACTATTATTTTTCTACAAAATGGATGACGTCACATGTATTCACACTTTGTTCAATTTTCCATTCGCTGCACATTCACTTAGCCCCTCCATATTTTCTTCAAATGTACTACCATGCTCCACATTTCGCAAGCTCATTGATAAACACAATATATATTCTGAAATGGGCTTCCGTCTGTGCTGTAGTGATTTTGCGATATTATAATATGCTCACAAAATCAAACAGATGTGTCAAAACTGATCCCTCTTAAATCCAAGTTGACGGCCCAACCAAATCATGTTTCTGTGGTGTCATGCGCATTATGCAGACTCTAACATTTGCTCTGCATTGAAGTCCAACTGACAGGTCTGTAGTTCTCAGATTTCTCTCTCTCCATTTCTAAGCCGTGGGCTAACGTTTCTGAATGTCTAGTCTGCAGATTCAATCTCTAACATATTCACCCGGTTCCCAGAAACCTGTCATTTTTCAGAAATTCTGTCTTTCGTAACTGTTTCAGATTTTGAACTTATCGATCCATAACTTTTACTATGTTGACGTTTTCCTTTCTTACAGTTAATACCCTGGCAATTCTGATCCTGTCCCGTGGAAAGTGTGGCCTTTCTACTTGCACTACTCGCTACCTGGTGGCCATGGCAACTGCGGATCTACTGCTCATTATCACAGACGTCATTCTGAATCAGATCAATACATATTACATGCCATTGAGTTTTCTGGACATAACCCCTGTGTGCAGTGTGAAGGGTGTGCTGCTGAGTGCAGCCAGGGACTGTTCTGTCTGGTTCACAGTTACGTTCTCCTTTGATCGGTTTGTGACCATCTGTTGCCAGAAAATGAGAGCAAAATATTGCACCGGGAACACTGCGGCTGTGGTTCTCACAACAACCGGCTTTCTGCTCTGCTTGAAAAACATCCCCTGGTATTTTACGTTTGCACCTTATGTGATAATAGGTAACACACCGTGGCTCTGTTACACAAAGGTAATAACTTTAACTGACCCAAGGTGGCAAGGGTTTCATTGGTTCGAACGGATTTTAACGCCATTTCTCCCATTTGTTTTAATTCTGTTGCTCAATGCACTGACAGTCAGATATGTTTTAGTCACCAGTCGAGTTCGTCAGGCACTGAGAGCTCAGAATAATGGAGAGAGTCGCAGTGATCCAGAAATGGAGAGCAGAAGGAAGTCTATGATTTTACTCTTCAGCATATCTGGGACCTTCATACTTCTCTGGTTGTTCAATGTGATATATTTCTTGTACAAACATATACGAGGAATCGTTTATTTAACCGAGTCTGAAGCTATATGTCAATATGTGGGATGGATGCTACGGAATTTAAGTTGCTGCACAAACACATTTATTTACGGGGTGACTCAGTCAAAGTTCAGAGTGCAGGTCAAAAAGGCGGCAATGTATCCTGTTACATCAATTATTCAGTTGGTCAACAAACACCACTTGTGATACGATCTCACTGGCGAAAGTCAGTTGTTCCAGAACTAAATGAATTGAAGATGCATGTACAAACTCGCAACAGAAAAACGGAATAAAACAACGAGGAGTGAACAGTTATAGGTAAGAAGTCGGGCATGCAGAATGGATCAATCTCCATCTCCACTGTCTCAATCCCCAAGTATTCACGGAGTGGAGCTCCGCTTTTGACAGCCGCTTTAACCGAGCTGGGAGCACCAGGAGGTGGCTACCGGCAGTCTCAGTAAATTATAGTGATCCGCGGCTGCCGGGAGTTCCCTCAGCCAAACAGCCAGCTGAGACTGTGACAAACAGCTGTGACCATCATACCTCGGAAGTCATACTGGAGCTTCAGTCAGGAAGCAAGATGCATCGCAGGCATTTTTTAAGGTTGCATGTAACCCACAACTACATTCATTATTCATAGATCTACGCCAGCTGCCGATCATATATTTGACGTTATGCTGGAGATTCAGACATCCAGCAATCCACCTTTCAACCACTGTTTCAGTTTGCGATGTGACTGATAGCTGCATTCACCAAACAGAATATTCTAAACTTTGACTAATAGCCAATCCAGACCTCCAGCTGCTCTTTCTTTGTAGCTGAACCAATCAGGCAACTCTGCCTCGTGAAATGACACCATTTGATCTTCTGAATCTTTCTTGCTAACTGAAATTATAGACGCACATGTGGACGAAATTATTCGGAGTATTGTCCCATTTAGAATTCGTACCATTTATTTTATATGTTTCCGTCAAATTATTCCACGGACTGGAAACTCATTCCACCAGTTGGAGATTTATTCTAAAAATTAGAATTCAGGAAATATGTTCGGAAACACGCCAGCGCTCAAAGGCCGGTAGTGGTTCAGAACTCTCTCCACAACAGCAGTTAAAGCGAGACAGTTATTCGTTTGAAATCAGAGGTCTATTGATTTTAGGAGAAGGGAACCCTGGATGACTCTGGATATTGAGGAAGGAATCATATGACATACATAGGCATTTGGGATCACGCGAATCCCTTCAAGAGTATCGGGCTTGTCGGAGTAGAGTTAAGAGAGAAATCAGGAGGGCAAGAAGCGGACATGAGATTGTTTTGGCAGATAAGCAAAGAAAAAACAAAAAAAAAGTTTTTACAGACGCAAAGAGGGTAAAAGGGTGACTAGGGAGAGGGTAGGACCGCTTAAGGATAAACCATATCATCTATGTGCAGATCCAAAAGGGATTGGATATGTTATAAATGAATATTTCTCGTCAGTGTTTTCAGTTGAGAATGCCACGAATGTTAGGGAAATAAAAAGCGATGCTCCTTACACTGAAGAAGACATACTTCAACCCACCTTGCTGTCTGCCGGTACACTCCTGCGACCATGATACCCCCTCAGTACCTCACTACTCTCAACACTGGCTTCTGGACTACAGCTCGTTTCCCCACCCCCCTGATCAATTAGTTTATACTCTCCCGAAGAGCCGTAGCAAATTTCCCACCCAGGATATTGGTGCCCTTTTGGTTCAGGTGCAAACCGTCTTGTCTGCACATGTCCCACCTTCCCCACAATATGCTCCGATTATCCACGTACCTAAAACCCTCCCTCCTACACTATCCCTGCAGCCACGTGTTTATCTGCACTCTCTCCCTGTTCCTCACCTCATTTGCACGTGGCACTGCCAACAAACCAGAGATGATAACATGGTTTGTCCTGGCTCTCAGCTTCCTCCCTCGCTCCCTAAATCCATGTTTTCAATGCCCGTCCCTTCTCTTACCTATGTCGTTGGTACCGATGTGTACAACGACTTGTGGCTGTTCCTCCTCCCCCTTAAGGATTCTGAAAATCCGGTCCGAAACGTCACGGCACCCGGGATGCCACATACCGTCCGTGAGTCTCTTTCGCAGCCACAGAACCGTCTATCCTCCCTCTAACTATCGAGTCACCAATAACTATTGCTCTCCTGCTCTGCCTCCTTCCCTTCTGAGCCAAAATGACGGACTCAGTGCTGGAGATCCGTTCACTTTGGCTTACACCTGGACGGTCGTCCCGCAGTACAGTATCGAAAACTGTATACTTGTTACTGAGAGGAACGAAGGGGGATTGGAAGGCCGATCAGTTGGACATGTGGGCAGAGGGAGAAGGTAGTTGACACAGTCCTTCTAGAAATACATTATTTAAGACTGCAAAACATGGAACACCTATTTCAGTCTTGCAGGAAGAAAAGCCAAACTATGAAGAAAAGAGTAGATAAAGTCCAGTGCAGAATAGAGTAAGCCGGGAAGATTAACAGGTTACTCTAGTAAAGCCACATAGCGCTGAAAATAACAGAATATTTTGCAGGGTTGATATATATCTGCACCACTTTTGAACATGGGAATTCTGAGTCGAAGGAGGAAATTCAGCCGTTCGACCCTGCTCCGCCATTTTATCAGTTCATGGCTGAATTCTTCCTGGCCTCTCATCCTCCTACTTGGCTGTTCAAATATCTCATTAAGACGTTTTTTAAAAAATCAAAAATATATAAAACCTTCTTGAAAGCATTCAATTGGTCAGAATCCATCGCGCTGAGGGGCAGGGAACTCCATAAAGTCACAGCCCCTGCTCGAGGTGTATAAAATACCAAAAAAGATTGAGAAACTGAACATAGACCAACCCCCCCCCCCCCACCCTGTAGTGCAGTCTAGAACGTAACATCACAGGTAGAGGTTGAGAGGTAGTAGACTTCAAGCTGATGTGAGTCGTGTATTGAGCCTTGTCTTTCCAACTGTTTCGTCATCTCCTCCTTAATGATTGATTCCAGCAAGTTCACCACCACAGAGGTCGACATTACTGGTCTATAGTTTTCTCATTTTCCTCCTTCTACGCCATTTGGAATCGGTACATCAGGTCAAAAGTAGAAAATTATGATATCGCCCTCACTGACAACGAGTGGCGAATTGCTCAAATTGCTTAACTCGATGAGAAAATCACTTCTGTTGCAAAATAAGCATCATGCAAAAAGTAGAATATTATGATATCCACCTCAGTGACAACAAATGAGAAATAAGTGAAATTGCTTCAATCGAAGAGAAAATCGCTTTGGTTGCAAAATAAGCATCTGTTAAAAAGTAGAAAATTATGATATCCTCCTCACCTACAACAAATGGCACCTAAAGCAAACTGCGTAACTCGTTGAGAATACAATGCTTGCAAACATGCATTTGACAAAAAATAGAAAATTATTATACTCGTCTCACTGCAAAGAAATCCCAAATCACTCAACATGCTTCAATCGATGAGAAAATCAATAGTGTTAGAAAATTAGCGTCTGGCAAAAAGTAGAAAATGACCAAGTCAGACCATCTGAAAACAAATGCCAAATGGCTTAAAATTCTTAACTGGATGAGAAAATCACTTTAATTGCAAACACGGAGCTGACAAGAAGGAGTAAATTATAATATCAGCCTCACTGAAAAAAAATAACAAATAACTGAAAAGGCTTCAGTCAATGACAATATCACATCGGTTGCAAAATAAGCATCTGGCAAAAGTAGAAAATTATGGTATCTACCTGATTGAAAACAAAAGGCAAATGGTTCAAAATATTTAACTGGATGAAAACATCACTTTGTTTGCAAATCACACATTTGCCAAAAAGTAGAAAATTATGATATCAGCCTCAATGACAGCAAATGGCAATTAAGTTAAAATGCTTAACTTAATGAGAACATCACATTGGTTTGACAAAAAGTAGAAAATGTTGATATCCACCTCACTGAAAACAGATGGCAAATATCTCAAAATGCTTCGATCGATAAGCAAATCACTTCGGTTCCAAAATAAGCTGCTGGTAAAAAGTGGAAAATTATGATTTCTGCCTCACTGAAAACAAATGACAAATAACTCAAAATGGTTCAATCGATGAGCAAATCCCTGCCGTTGCAAAATAGGCATCTGGCAAAAAGTAAAAAATTATGATATCAGCCTCACTGAAAACTAATGACAAATGACGCAACATGCTTCAATGGATGAGAACATCACTTTGTTTGCAGAATAAGCATTTTGGAAAATACTAGAAACTTATTATGATAACCGCCTCACTGACCATAAGTGGCAAATAGGTGAAAATGAGAAAATCACTTAGTGTGCAAAGCACGCATTTGGAAAAAAAGTAGAAAATTATGAAAGCAACCTCACTGAAAACAAATGACAAATAACTCAAAATGCTTCAATCAATGAGAAAATCACTCCAGTTGCAAAATAAGCATATGGGACTCAGTGGAAAATTATGATATCAGCCTCACTGAAAACACATTTGTACAATGTCTCAAAATGCTTAATTCGATGAGAAAATCACTTTGGTTGTAAAACAGGCATTCGGCAAAACGTAGAACATTATGACACCAGCCATACTGAATACAAGTGACAAATGGCTCAAAATGCTTCAATCGATGAGAAAATCAAAATACCTAACTCGATGAGATAATCACATTTCTTGCAATATACGTATCAATTTTCTCAGAAAATAAGCATTACGAAAAATGTAGAAAATGTTTAAGGCCAACTCTCTGAGAACAAACGGCAAAACTCTCCAAATGCTCAATTCGATGTCAAAACAACTTCCATTGCAAAATAATTATCTGGTAAAAAGTAGAAAAATATGATATTAACCTCACTGAAAACAAATGGCAAATAAGTGAAAATGCTAAACTCGATGTGAAAATATCTTCCATTGGAAAATAATTACCTGGCAAAAAGTTGAAAATTATGGTATCTGCCTCACTGAAAACATATAACTCAAAATGCTTCAATCGCTGATAAAATAACTTCGTTGCAAAATACGCATCTAGTTAAAAATTGGATAATTGTGTTATCCGCAACTAAGTCAAACTGCTTCAATCTTTGAGAAAATCAGTTGCGTTGCAAAATAAACATTTGGCATCAGGTAGAAACTTATGATATCCACCACACTATAAACATATTTCAATGAAAATGAAATGAAATGAAAATCGCTTTATTGTCACGAGTAGGCTTCAGTGAAGTTACTGTGAAAAGCCCCTAGTCGCCACATTCCGGCGCCTATACGGGGAGGCTGGTACGGGAACGGTGTTGCTGGCCTGCGTGGTCTGCTTCAAAAGCCAGCGATTTAGCTGAGTGAGCTAAACCAGCCCCTGACAATACGTCATTCAAACTATAACATCACTTTGATTGCAAAGCATGCAGCTAACAAAAAGCCGTAAATTATGATATATTCACTGAAATCAAATGGCAAATAACTCAAAATGGTTCAATCGATGCGAAGGTCACTTTAGTTTCAAAATAAGCATCTGACAAACAGCTGAAAAATATGATATCCGCATAACGGACAGCAAATAGCAACTAAGTCAAATTGCTTAACTCGATGAGACCACCACTTTGGTTGCAAAACGAGTAGCGGAAAAAAGTAGAACATTTTGATATCAGATTCTGTAAAATGGCAAATAAGTCAAAATGCTTCAATCGATTAACAAATCACATTTGTTGGAAAGTAAGCATCTGGCAAACAGCAGAAAATTATGATATCCTCCTCGCTGACAACAAATGGCAATAAAGTGAAAATTATTCAATTGATGAGCAACACATTCAGGTTACAAAGCACGCATTAGAAAACGAGGAAAATTATGATATCCTCCTCACTAAGAACAAATGGCAAATAACTCAAAATGTTTCACTCGATGATCAAATCACTTTGGTTGCAAAACACGCATCTGTAATAAGTAGAAAATGAGGGTAACAGCCTCACTGAAAACAAATTGCATATAAATGAAAATGCTTCAGTTGATGATAAAATCACTTTCATTGCAAACTAAGTAAGAGGTATTGCAACACCAGGTTAAATTCCAACATCTTTATTTCAAACACTAGTTTTGGAGCACTGCTCCATCCTCAGTTCAGGCCTGTGCTCACTCCAGTCCAACGCCGGGAACTCCACATCGTTGCAAACTAAGCTTCTGGTAAAAAGTGGACAATTATGGTATCTACCTCACTGACAATGCATGGCAAATATCTCAAAATGCCTCAGTGGATGAGAAAATCGCTTGCGTTGCAAAACAAATATCTGGAATACAATGGAAAAGTCTGGTATCAGCCTCACTGAAAACAAACATTAATAAGTAAAAATATTTAAATCAGTGAGACAATCCCTTCCGTTGCAAAATAAGCATCTGGCAAAAGAAGAAAATTATTATATACACTTCATAGAAAGCAGGTGGCACATGTCTAAAAATGCTTCACTCGATGATCAAATAAGTTCCGTTGCAAAACAAACATCTGGATAAGAGCAGAAAATTATGTTATCTGCCTCACTGAAAACAAATGGCTTATGATTGAAAATGCTACAAGCGGTGGGAAAATAACTTCCATTGCAAAATAATCACCTCGCAATAATAAGGAAAAACTGATATCCGCCTCGATGACAACAAATGGCAACTAAGTCAAAATGCTTACCTCAATGAGAAAATCACTTTGGTTGAAAAACAGGATCTGACCAAAAGTAGTTAATTAAGATATCAACCTCATGAGAACAAATGGCAAATCACTCAAAATTCTTACATCGATAATAAAATCACGTTGCTTGCAAAACTCACATTTGATAAAATGTAGAAAATCATGATAGGAACCTTACTGATGTCAAATTGCAAATAACTCAAAATGCTTTTTAGTTAAGAGAGGGATTGATTTTAAGAGCCGTGAGGTTATGCTGAAACCTTGGTTGGACCACATTTGGAGTATTGTGTGCAGTTCTGGTCACCTCATTAGCGGGAAGGATGTGGAAGCATTGGAAAGGGTGCAAAGGAAGTTCACAAGGATGCTGCATGGGTTTCAGGGTAGTTCTAATGAGGAAAGGGTGAGGGAGCTCGGGTTTTCTCATTGGAGAGAAGGAGGATGAGAGGTGACTTAAGTGACGTGTATAAGATGATGAGAGGGACAGAAAAAGTGGACGTTCAGCGACCTCTTCCTCGGGTTGAAGCTGTTACAAGAGGGCATAACTATAATGTTCAGGGTGGAAGATATAGGAGGATTTGTCAGACGCAAGATCTTTACTCAGAGAGTGGATCGGCGTGTAACGGACTCCCGGCTATGGTCGTGAAGTCGGACAATATAGGAACTTTCAAGCGGTCATTGGATTGGCATATGGTTTGCACTAGAATGATTGGGAGTAGGTTGATTTGATCTTAGTTTCAGACTAGTTCGGCACAACATCGTGGGCCGAAGGCCTGTAATGTGCTGTACAGTTCTAGGTTCTATCTTCTATGCTCTATGCTTCACTCAGTGAGAAAATCAGTTTGGTTAGAAAATAAGTATCATGCAAAAAGTAGTAAATTCTTAAATTCAGCTCTCTGAAAACAAATGGTAAACGGCTCAAAATGGTTAACTCAATGAGAAAAGCACTTTGGTTGCAAAATAAACATCTGGCAAAAAGTACAACATAATGATATCCTCTTCACTGACAACTAATGGCCAATTAGTCAAAATGCTTACCTCGATATGAACATCCCGTTAGTTGCTAAATAAGTATTTGAGAAAAAATATATAATTATTCGATCGGCCTCACAGAAAATAAATCGCAAATAACTCAATATGCTTCCATCGACGATAACCTCACCTTGGTTGCAAAATAAGCATCTGGTAAAAAGTAGAAAAATATCATATCCGCCTCACTGAAAACAAGTGGCAAAGGGATCAAAATGTTTAACTGGATGAGAAAATCATGTTCATTGCAAAACACGAATTTGGCACACAGTAGAAAATCATGATATTCGCATCACTGTAAACAAAAGGCACTAAATTTAAAATGCTTAAATCGATGAAGAAATAACTTCCCTTTCAAAATAAGCATCTGGCAAAAAGCAAAAAATTCTTATATTAACCTCAATGAAAGCAAATGGCAAATAACTCAACATGCTATACCCGGTGAGAAAATCACTTCGGTTGCAAAAGTAGAAGATTATGCTATCCACCTCATGACAGCAAGTGTCAACAAATTCAAACTGCAGAAAGGGAGTTTGAGGAGGGTCTGTCTACTGAGTTAGTGTGGGCTGAAGTTAGAAAAATGAAGAGCGGCCACTTTGTTAGGAGCTTTCTATCGGCCCCCAAACAGTGACAGAGATGTGGAGGAAAAGATTGCAATGCATATTTTGGATAGGTGCGGTAGTAACAAATTAGTTGACATGGGTGACATTAACTTTCCAGATATTGATTGGAAGCACTATAATTCGATTAGTTTGGATGGGGCTGTTTTTATACAGAGTGTGCAGGAGGATTTCCTCACACAATATGTAGATATACCGACAAGAGGTGGGGCCACATTGGATTTGGTACTGGGTAATGAACCGGGCCAAGTGTTAGATTTGGTGATAGTGATAACAATTCGGTGACTTTATGGCAGGGCAAAGTTTACAAGTGGGGAAGGACAATTACGATGCGATTAGGCAAGAATTGCGGAGCATAAGATGGAAACAGGAACTGTCAGGGATAAGCACACTTGCGATGTTGAGCTTGTTCAAGGAGCAAATGCAGCATGTCCTTGATAAGTACTTCCCTATCAGGCTGGGAAGACATGGTCGAGTGAGGGAACCAATGTTTACGAAAGAGGTTGAATGGCTTGTCAAGAGGAAGGGGGCTTATGTAAGGATGAGAAAACAATGCTCAATTAGGGCACTTCAGGGATACAAGATAACTAGGAAGGTGTTAAGGAAAGGGCTTAGGAGAGATAGGAGGGGGCATGATGAGAAGTCATGGCGGGTAGATCAAGGAACACCCCAAGGCTTTTTACACTTATGTGGGGAATAAAACAATGACCAAGGTGATGTTCAGGCCGGTCATGGACAGTACTTGGAACGTGTGCAGAGGAGCCATTTTGTTGATGAGGATAGTGCGATACATGCTGGTCGGCTAGAGGGGTTAGATATTCGGAAGGAAGATGTGTTAAGAATTTTGAGAAGCCTGAGGATAAATAAGTCCCCTGGGACAGATCGGATATAATCTAGGATTATTTGGAAGGCGAGGGATTAGATTGCAGAACCTTTGGCTTTCATCTTTATATCGTCACTATCTACAGGAATAGTGCCAGAAGGCTGAAGATAGGTGAATGTTGTCCCCTTGGTCAAGAAAGGGAATGGGTATAACCCTGGGAATTTAAGGCCTAATACTCTTATTTTGACCACAGGTAAATTATTGGAAAGTGTCCTAAGGGATCGGCTTTATGATCATTTGGAATGATACAGCTTAATCCAGGATAGTCAGCAGAGATTTGTGAAGGGCAAGTCTTGCCTCACAAGTTTGATTGTATTCTTTGAGGAGGTAACTGAGGATATAGATGAAGGTAGAGCAGGTGACGTCGTCTCCATGGACTTTTGTGAGACGTTTGATAAGGTGGCCCCATGGTCGGCTCACGCAGAAAGTAAGGAGACATGGCATAGAGGGAAATTTGACTGAGTGGATCGATAACTGGCAATCACATTGAAGACAGAGGGTGGTGGTAGGTCGTAAATTTTCATCCTGGAGCCCAGTCACCAGCGGTGTACCACAGGGATCAGTGCTGGTTCATCTGCTATTTGTGATTTTTATCAATGACTTGGATGATGGAGTTGATGTTTGGGTTAGTAAATTTGCGGATGGCACCGAGATTGTTTGAGTAGTGGATAATGTGGAGGCCTGTTGTCGGCTGCAAAGAGACATTGAGAGGATGCAGAGCTGGACTGAAAAGTGGCAGATGAAGTTTAACTCTGACGAGTGTGAGGTTATTCTTTTTGGTAGGACAAACAAATTGCAAATAGCGCAAGAGGCTTAACTCGACAAGAAAATCATTTTGGTTGCAAAAATAAGCATCTGGTAAAAAGCAGAAAATTATGAAATCTGCCACGCTGAAAACAAGTGGCAAATAACTCCAAATGCTTCAATCGATGAGAACATTAATTCCATTACAAATAAGCATCTGGCAAAAAGTAGAGAATCATGATATCCACCTCACTGATAATAAATGGCACCGAAGTCAAAATGCTTAACTCGATGAGAACATCACTTCGGTTGCACGATAATCATCGACAAAAATTAGAAAATTAGGACGTCCAGTGAAAAGAAACGGCAAATGGCTCAAAACGTTTAACTCCATTATGAAATCACTTTGGTTGAAAAACACGCAGCTGACAAAAAGTATAAAATTATGCCAACAGCCTCATTTCAAACAAATGGCCAATAACTCAAAATGCTTCAAACGACAATAAAATCACTTCGGTTGCAAACCACGCAGCTGACAAAAAGTAGAAAATTATGATATCCTCCTGACTGACAACAAATGGAAAATAACTCAAAATGCTTAAATCGATGAGAAAATCTCTTCGGTTGCAAAATATCCATCCTACAAACAGTGAAGAATTATGATTTCAACCTCACTGATAACACACGGCAAATACTTAAAAATGCTCAGCTCGATGAGAACATCATTTTGGTTGCTAAATAAGCATCTGGTAAAAATTGGAAAATTAAGATTTCTGCCTCAGTTAAAACAAATGGCAAATAGCTCAAAATGCTTGAGCCGATGAGGAAACAGTTATGTTGCAAAATAAGCATTGGCGTAAATTAGAAAATGATGATATCTGCCTCACTGACAACAAATGGAAACTAGGTCAAAATGCTTAACTCGTTGAGAACATCAGAAGGGTTGCAAAACTCATTTGACAAAAAGTAGAAAATTATGATTTAAGCCTGACTGAAAACAAATCGTAAATAACTGAAAATGCTTCAATTGATGAGAAAATCACTACCGTTGCAAAATATGCATCGAGCAAAAAGTAGAAATGGATGACATCCGCCTGATTGAGAACAAATGACAAATAAATCAAAATGCTTCGTTCAATTAGATGGTCACTTGGGTTGAAAAAGACGCATTTCACAACAATTTGGAAATTACGATATTAGCCTAAAAAAAGGAAAATAACTCAAAATGCGTCAATCGCTGAGACAGTTACTTCCGTTGCAAAATAAGCAGCTCGCAAGAAACAGAATATTAAGGTATTCGCCTGACTGACAATAGATGACGCATGAGTCAAAATGATTAACTTGAAGAGAACATCAGTTTAGTTACAAAAGAAGCATCTGGTAAAAAGTGGAATGTTACGATTTCTTCCACGCATAAAGCAAAAGGCAAGTAGCTCAAAATGCTTTAAGCGATGGGAAAATCACTATTCATGCAAAATAAGCATCTGGCAAAAACTGGCAAAAGACGATATCCGCCTGCCTGAAAATGAATTGCATCTTAGTCAAAATGCTTAACTCGATGAGGACATCACTTTGGTTGCAAAACATGCATTTGACAAAAAGTTGAAAATTATGATTTCAGCCTCAGTGAAAACAAATGGCAAAAGGCTAAAAATGATTAGCTCGTTAATAAAATAACTTAGATTGCGAAATAGGTAACTGGAAAACAGGAGAAAATTATGATATCCGTTCACAGACAACAAATGGCAAATGAGTCAAAATGCTTAACTCGATGAGAACATAATTTTGGCAGCAAAACGAGCAGCTGACAAAAAGTAATAAATTATGATATTACCCTCTCTGTAAACTAATGGCAATTAACTGAAAGTGTTTCAGTCGATGAGAAAATCACATTGGTTGCAAAATAAGCATGTGACAAAAAGTAGAAAACTATGATATCAGCACCACTGAAGTCAAATGGCAAATGACTCTTATGCTTAATAAGTCAAAATGCTTAATTCGGGAGAAAATAAATGTTGTTAGAAATTCAGTATCATTCAAAAAGTTGTAAATTATTAATTCGAACTCACTGCAAAGAAGTGGCAAATGGCTGAAAATACTTGTATCGATGACAAAATCACTTTGGTTGCAAAATAAGAATCTGGTAAAAAGTGGGAAATTATGATTTCTGCTTCATGACAAACAAATGGTAAATAGCTCAAAATGCTTCAATCGTTGAGATACTCACTTCAGTTACAAAATAATCATCTGGCAAAAAGTAGAAAATGTGATAGCCGCCACGATGCATTCTAATGGCTGAACTATACTAGAAACTCACGTTGGTTGCAAAGTAAGCACCTGGTAAAAAGCAGAGAATTATAATATCACCCTCACTGAAAACAAATGAAAAATAACACAAACTTCTTTCGTCGAATGGAAAATCACTTTGGTTGCAAAATGCCCATCTTCAAAATGGTCGTAAAGATGTTATCAACCTCACTGAAACCAATGGAAAATAACGCGAAAAGCTTAAATCGAGGATAAAATCGCTTTGGTTGTCAAATAAGCCTTTGGCAAAAAGTACTCGTTTCTGATATCAACCTCTCTGAAAATGAATGTCAAAATTGTCAATATACTGAACTTGATGAGAATAACACGATTGTGAGAAACAAAATACCATGCAAGAACCAGTAAATTATTCAGTCCAACTCTCTCAAAGCGAAAGGAAATTGGATCAAAATGCTTCATTCGATGTTGTTCTCGCTTTGGTTGAAAATCTCGTAGCTGACAAAAAGTGGAAGATTATGAATTCTGCCGCACTGAAAACAAATGGTAAATATCTCAAAATGCTGCAATTGATGAGAAACTGACTTCCGTTGAAAAATAAGCATCTGGCCAAAAGTAGAAAATTATGATATTACATAACTGAGAACAAAGTGCAACGAAGTCAAAATGCTTAAATCGATTAAAACATAACTTTGATTGCAATATACGCATTTGACAAAAAGTAGAAAACTGTGATATCAGCCTCACTGAAAACAACCGGCAAATAACTCAAAATGCTGAATTCGATGAGAAAATCAATTTTGTTAGAAAATAAGTATCGTGCAAAAAGTGGTAAACTATTACCGCCAACTCTCTGAAAACAAATAGCAAATGTCTCAAAATCCTTAACTCGATGAGAAAATCACTTTGATTGCAAAACATCTGAATCATCTGACAAAAAAACAGTAGAACATAAAACATTACAGCGCAGTAGCTGCCCTTCGGCCCTCGATGTTGCGCCTACCCGTGAAACTGTCTGAAGCCTATCTGACCTACACTATTCCATTTTCATCGATATGCCTATCCAGTGAGCACTTAAATGCCCTTAAATTTGGCGAGTCTACTACTGTTGCAGGCAGTGCGTTCTACACCCCTACTACTCTCTGAGTAAAGAAAGTGCCTCTGACATCTGTCCTATATCTACCACCCCTCAATTTAAAGCTATGTCCCCTCGTGTTGGTCATCAACATCTGAGGAAAAGGACTCTCACTGTCCACCCTATCTAACCCTCTGACTATATTATATGTCTCTATTAAGTCACCTCTCAGCTTTCTCCACTCTAACGAAAACAAACTCAAGTCCCTGAGCCTTTCCTCGTAAGACCTTCCCTCCATACCAGGCAACATCGTAGTAAATCTCCTCTGAACCCTTTTCAACGCTTCCACATCCTTCCTATCATGTGGTGACCTCAGAGCCTACGTTGACCAGCTGGAAGATATGTTCGGGGACGTGTTTGACCTCTCCCTACTCCGCTCCGAAGTCCCCACCTACTTCAAGAAGAGCACCATCATACCGGTGACAGAGCAGAACCAGGCAACGTGTCTCACTGACTACCGTCTGGTGGCCCTGACCTCAGTAGTAATGAAGTGATTCGAGAGGATGATCATGAAGTGTATCATCTCCATACTCCCAGAACGCCTTCATCCACTGCAATTCACATACCGCCACAACCGATGTACAGCAGACGCCATCTCCCTTGCACTACACTCATCCCAAGGGCATCTCGACAACAAGGACTAAATCAGACTCCCATTTACTCACTACAGCTCTGCCGTCAACAGCATAATCCCACCCATGCTCATATCAAAGCTCCACGCCCTATGACTTGGCTCCTCACTCGACAACTGGATCCACGACTTTCTAACCCACAGACCACATCAGCAAGAATAAACAACAACACCTCCTCCACAATTGTCCTCAATACAGGTGATCCACAAGGCTGCGTACTTAGCACCCTACTATACTCCCTGTACACATAGTGGGCCGGATCAGGAATAACGAAGACTCAGAAAATAGAAGGGAGGTAGAGAACCGAGAAGAGTGGTGCAGCAACAACAGGCTTTCCCTTGATGCCAGCAAAACTAAAGAGCTGGTCACTGACTTCAGGAAGCAAAGTACTGTACACACCCCTGTCAGCATCAACGGGGCTGAAGTGGTGATGATTGACAGCTTCAAATTCCTCGGGGTACACATCTCGAAAAATCTCTCCTAGTCCACCCACTTCGACGCTCCCACCAAGAATGCACATCAGCGCCTAAACGTCCTCAGTAAACTAAGGAGATTCGGCATGTCTAAACTAACTCTCACCAATCTTTACAGGTGCAGCACAAAATCATCCCATTCTGGCTGCATCACAGTCTGGTATGGAAACTGCTCGGCCCAAAACCGCATGAAACCAAAGAGTCGTGAACTTAGCCCAGTCCATCACACGAACCTGCTTCCCATCAGTTGCCTCTATCGACATCACCCACTTCTTTGAAGCGCAGGCAGCATAAGCAATGACCCCTCCCACCCGGCTTACGTATTCTTCCAAAATCGTCAATCGGGCAGGAGATACAAAAGTCCGAGAACACGCATGAAGAGGTTGAAAAATAGCTTCAGTCCCGCTGTTGCCAGACTTTTAAACGACCCTCTTGTTGACTGGAAGGATTAATACTACACTCCTCTATGCTGCACTCGATGCCGGTGTCTATATTTACATGGTGTGTCTTCTGGATTTTGGATTTGGATTTGTTGATTTTCACGTGTACCGAGGTACAGTGAAAAGTATTTTTCTGCAAGCAGCTCAACAGATCATTCAGTACATGGGAAGAAAAGGGAATTAAACAGAATTCAAGAAAATACATGAGAATACATAATAGGGAAACACAATATATACAATGTACTACATAAGCATTGGCATCGGATGAAGCAGACATGGGTGTAGTGTTAATGAGGTCAGTCCATAAGAGGGTCATTTAGGAGTCTGGTGACAGTGGGCAAGAAGCTGTTTTTGAGTCTGTTCGTCCGTGCTCTCAGACTTCTGAATCTCCTGCCCGATGGAAGAAGTTGGAAAAGTGAGTAAGCCGGGTGGGAGGGATCCTTGATTATGCTGCCTGCTTTCCCCCGGCAGCGGGAGGTGTGGATGGAATCAATGGATGGGAGGCAGGTTCGTGTGATGGACTGGGTGGTATTCACGACTCTCTGAAGTTCTTTGCGGTCCTGGGCCGAGCAGTTGCCATACCAGGCTGTGATGCAGCCGGAAAGGATGCTCTCTATAGTGCATCTGTAAAAAGTTGGTAAGGGTTAATGTGGACATGCCGAATTTCCTTAGTTTCCTGAGGAAGTAAAGGCGCTGTTGTGCTTTCTTGGTGATAGCATCGACATGAGTGGACCAGGATAGATTTTTGGTCATGTGCACCCCTAGGAATTTGAAACTGCTCACCATCTCTACCTCGGCTCCGTTGATGCTGACAGGGGTGTGTACAGTACTTTGCTTCCTGAAGTCGATGACCAGCTCTTTAGTTTTGCTGGCATTAAGGGAGAGATTGTTGTCGCTGCACCACTCCACTAGGTTCTCCATCTCCCTCCTTTATTCGGACTCGTCGTTATTCGAGATCCAGCCCACTATGGTCGTATCGTCAGCAAACTTGTAGATGGAGTTGGAACCACGTTTTGCCATGCAGTCGTGTGTGGACAGGGAGTAGAGTAGGGAGCTAAGTACGCAGCCTTTCTGGGCACCGGTATTGAGGACTATTGTGGAGGAGGTGTTGGTGTTCATTCTTACTGACGGTGGTCTGTTGGTCAGAACGTCAAGGATCCAGTTGCAGAGTGGAGAGCCAAGTCCTAGGTATTGGAGCTTTGATATGAGCTTGGCTGGGATTATGGTGTTGAAGGCGGAGCTGTAGTCAATAAATAGGAGTCTGATGTAGGAGTCCTTGTTTTCGAGATGCTCTAGAGATGAGTGTAGGGCAAGGGAAATGGCGTCTGATGTGGACCGGTTGCGACGGTATGCAAATTGAAGTGGGTCAAGGCGTTCCGGGAGTATGGATGTGATGCGCTTCATGATCAGCCTCTCGAAGCACTTCATTACAACTGACGTCAGGGCCACCGGGCGGTAGTCATTGAGGCACGTTGCCTGGTTCTTCTTTGGTACCGGTATGATAGTGGTCTTCATGAAGCAGGTGGGGACCTCGGAGTGGAGTAGGGATAGGTTAAAGATGTCTGTGAAAACCTCTGCCAGCTGGTCCACGCAGGCTGTGAGTGCACGACCAGGGTTCCCTTCATGGCCCATCGCCTTCCGTTGGTTCACTTTCAGGAAGGCCGATCTGACTTCGGAAACTGTGATGGTGGGTATGGGTGAATTATGGGTTGCTGGGGCACTCGGTAGCGGATTGTTGGTTACCTGCTCAAACCGAGCATAGAATGCATTAAGTTAATCGGGGAGGGGTGCACTGCTGCCAGAGATACTGCTCGGCTTCGCTTTGTAGCCCGTTATGTTGCTTAGTCCTTGCCACAACCGCCGAGAGTCTGTCTGTGACTCTAGCTTAGTTTGATATTCTCTCTTTGTATCTCGGATGGCTTTGCGGAGGTCGTACCTGGATTTCTTGTATAGGACAGGGTCGTCTGCCTTGAACGCCTCAGATCTGTCCTTCAGTAGGGAGTCAATCTCGCGGTTGAACCATGGTTTCCGGTTGGGCAACGTACGTACTGCTTTCTTTGGCACGCAGTCGTCCACACATTTGCTGATGAAGTCTGTGACGGTGGTGACATATTCATTTAAGTTAGTCGCTGAGTTCTTAAATATGGACCAGTCCACTGTCTCCAAGCAGTCACGTAAGAGCTCTTCTGTCTCCTCGGACCAGCACTGCACAACCTTCTTAGCTGGATTCTCCCGCTTGAGTTTCTGCTTGTAAGCCGGGAGAAGGAGCACAGTCTTATGGTCTGATTTCCCAAAGTGCGGTCGGGGGATGGAACGGTAGGCGCCCTTGATTTTTGAGTAGCAGTGGTCAAGAGTGTTGTCGCCCCTGGTGGTACAGGAGATGTGCTGGTGGAATTTTGGCAGTACACTCTTGAGGTTGGCTTTGTTGAAGCCTCCGGCCACAATGAACAGGGCCTCCGGGTGTTCTGTTTCATAGGTGTTTATGACTGTGTACAGTTCATCCAGCGCCTTCTTCACTTCTGCCTGGGGTGGATGTAGACCGCTGTGATAATGGCTGAAGTGAACTCACGTGGAAGATAGTATGGGCGGCACTTTACGGTCAAATATTCCAGGTCTGGGGAGCAGTAGGTCGCCAGGGTCACCACCTCCAAGCACCAGGAGGAGTTGATGAGGAGGCAAACCCCTCCACCCTTCGCTTTGCCTGAAGATGCCGTGCGGTCCGCCCGGTGAATAGAGAAGCCTTCACGTTGTATGGCACAGTCCGGTGAGGCGGGGGTGAGCCATGTCTCTGTGAAACAGAGCACACAGCAGTCTCTTACTTCCCTCTGAGAGGTAAGTCTGGCGTTAAGTTCATCCAGCTTGTTTTCAATCGCTTGGACGTTTGCCAGGAGTATGCTGGGGAGAGGGGTCTTGAAACCGCGTTCCTTCAGTCTAACCTGCAGACCGCTGTGTTTCCCTCGCTTTCTCGGTCGGCGGCTGCTGCTGGATGATCCTGGGATCCGATGGGAGATGTCCGCCCTTGTGGAAGGTAGGTGGTTGCATCTGGCGGGGTCCAGGGCGCTGGCGGTCCAGGGCGCTAGCGAGGTCCAGGGCGCTGATTACATTTCCGGGGTCGCGTCTGGCAGTCTGTTATCCTATTATTTCCGGGGTCGCGTCTCGCGTCTGTTATCCTATTATTTATATTCTTGTTCTAAACTTTTCCTGTGCTAAATGATGTTTTTGAGCTGCCCGCAGAAAAATACCCTTTACTGCACTTCGGTACACGTGACAATAAACAAATCCAATTCAATCTGTTTGAGCTTTAAGGCAATCATTAAATCACAATGGATAACACGAAGACATTTTATCCATCCTGTCTGGGTCGGCTTTTCCAACGGGATACTTTTTATTTGATTTGATTTATTATTTTCACATGTCTTAGAACACAGTGAAAAGTATTGTTTCTTGCATGCTATGCAGACAACGCGTTCCGTACATAGGGAAGGAAAGATAGGTTATAGAATGAAATGTTATGGTCATAGCTGGGGTGCAGAGCAAATATCAACTTAATACGAGGTAGGTCCATTGAACGGTCTGATGGCAGTAGGAAAGATCTGTTCCTCAGTCATTTGGTACTTGACCTCAAAACCTTTTATCATTTTCCTGACGGAAGCAGCAGAGTAGCATAGTGGTTAGCACAATTGCTTCACATCTCCAGGGTCCCAGGTTCGATTCCTAGCTGTGTCACTGTCTGTGCGGAGTCTGCATGTTCTCCCTGTGTCTGCGTGGGTTTCCTCTGGGTGCTCCGGCTTCCTCCCACAGACCAACGACATGCAGGTTAGGTGGATTGGCCATGCAAAATTGCCCGTAGTGTCCAAAAAGGATAAGCGGGGGTTCCTGGGTCACGGAGTACGTGGCCTTGAGTATGGTGCTCTTTGTAAGTGCCGGTGCACACTCGATGGGCCGGATAGCCTCCTTCTGCACTGTAAATTATATGAAAGAGAGTATGACCGGGGTGCGTGGGTCCTTAATTATGTTGGTTGCCTTTCTGAAGCAACGGGAATTGTGGACAGAGTCATTGGATGTGAGGCTGATCTGTGTGATGGACTGGGATACATTCAAGACCATCTGTTGTTTCCTGCGGTATTGGACAGACCAGGCTCCATACCGAGCCATGATACAGCCGTAAAAATGCTTTCGATTTTGCATCTGTAAACGCCGGTGACATGGAAAATTTCCTTAGTCTTCTGAGAAAGTAGATCGTTGTTGGGCGTTCTTAAATATATTGTCGGCATGGGGGGACCAGGACAGGTTATTGGTGATCTGCACACCTATGAACCTGAAGTTATCGACCCTTTCTACTTCGTTCCCATTGATGTAGACAGGAACATGTTATCCTTTACGCTTCCTGAAGCCGACGACAATATCCTTTGTTTTGATGGCATTGAGAGAGAGAATATTGGCGTTGCAGCAATGCATCATATTCTCTATCTCATTTCAGTCTCTGTCTCGTCATTGTTTGAGATGCGCCCACTACGGTGGTGTCATCAGCATATTTGAAAATCGAGTTGGATGGATATTTGGCCACACAGTCATGTGTATATGGATTACAGTAGGGGGCTCAGGGCACAGCCTTGTGGTGCATCAATGTTGAGGATAATCGTCGAGGATGTGTTGTTGCCTCTCCTTGCTCTTTGGGGTCTGTGGGTTAGGAAGTTCAGGATACAAAGAACAAAGAACAAAGAAAATTACAGCATAGGAACAGGCCCTTCGGCTCTCCCAGCCTGCGCCGATCCAGATTCTTTATCTAAACCTGTCTCCTATTTTCCAAGGTCTACTTCCCTCTGTCCCCGCCCATTCATATACCTGTCTAGATGCTTCTTAAATGATGCTATCGTGCCCGCCTCTACCACCTCCGTTGGTAAAGCGCTCCAGGCACCCACCACCATCTGCGTAAAAGACTTTCCACGCACATCGCCCTTAAACTTTCCCCCTCTCACCGTGAAATCGTGACCACTTGTAACTGACACCCCCACTCTTGGGAAAAGCATGTTTCTGTCCACCCTGTCCATGCCTCTCAGAATTTTGTAGACCTCAATCAGGTCCCCCCTCAACCTCCGTCATTCCAACGAAAACAATCCTAATCTGCTCACCCTTTCTTCATAGCTAGCACCCTCCATACCAGATAACATCCTGGTGAACCTCCTCTGCACCCTCTCCAAGGCATTCACATCCTTCTGGTAATGTGGCGACCAGAACTGCACGCATAATGTGGCCGAACCAAAGTCCTATACAACTGTAACATGACCTGCCAATTCTTGTACTCAATACCCCGTCCGATGAAGACAAGCATGCTGTATGCCTTCAAGACCACTCTATCAACCTGCGTAGCCACCTTCAGGGTACAATGGACCTGAACTCCCAGATCTATCTGCACATCAATTTTCCCCAAGACCCTTCCATTGACCATATAGTCCGCTCTTGAATTTGATCTTCCAAAATGCATCACCATGCATTTCCCTGGATTGAACTCCATCTGCCATTTCTCTGCCCAACTCTCCAATCTATCTATATTTTGTTGTATTCTGTGACAGTCCTCCTCGCTATCTGCAACTCCACCAATCTTAGTATCATCTACAAACTTGCTAATCAGACCACCTATACATTCCTCCAGGTCATTTATGCAGATGACAAACAACAGTGGTCCGAGCACGGATCCCTGTGGAACACCACAAGTCATCCTTCTCCATTTTGAGACACTCCCTTCCACCACGACTCTCTGTCTCCTGTTGCCCAGCCAGTTCTTTATCCATCTAGCTAGTACACCCTGAACCCCATACGACTTCTCTTTTTCCATCAACCTGCCATGGGAAACCTTATCAAACGTTCAAGTATACGACATCTACAGCCCTTCCCTCATCAATTAACTTTGTCAAAGAATTCTATTAGGTTTGTAAGACAGGACCTTCCCTGCACAAAACCATGCTGCCTATCACTGACAAGTCTATTAAAGTCGCAGATAAAGGAGCAGAGGCCCAGGCCACGGAGTTTGTAGATGAGTTTCGTTAGCATAATGGTGTTGAAGGCTGAGCTGTCGTCAATAAATACGAGTCTGACATAGGTGTCTGTTATCCACGTGTTCCAGTATTGAGCGTATGGCAATGGAGATGGTGTCTGTTGTGGACCTGAAGCAGCGGTAGGCAAACTTCAATTGGTAAAGGCAATCCGGGAGGCTGGAGTTGATTCGTGCCGTGACTACCCTTTTGAAGCACTTCATAATGATGGATTTCGGAGCCACTGGACGATAACTTCTTGTCTTTCATTTGGTACAAAGTTGATTGCCATCTTCTTGCAGCAGATTCGGACCTCGGATTGTTGTAGAGAGGTTGATGTCTGCGAATACCTCTGACAGCTTGTCCGCGCATAACTTGACTGCTCGTCCGGGCACCCCATCCGTGCCAGTAGACTTTCCGTGCGTTGACCTTCGGGAAGGCTGCTCTGACAACTGGAATAGTGACCTCGGGTAAAAGTTCATCAGAGGCATCCACGGTGGAGGGAGTGCTCTCGCTAACTTGCTCAAAGCGGGCACAGAATGCGTTGGGCTATCAAGTTGCTTTGGAGCGGGCGCCTTTACATGCCTTCCCCTTCTCGCCCGTTATGTATTGCAGAACCTGTCATTGTTGGCGTGAGTCCGTGTGCACATCCTGGCCCTCGAGCTTAGTCTGGCACTGTTTCTTGGCATCTTTGATGGAACTCCTTGAATCATAGCTGGCTTTCTTGCACAGGTAAGGGTCGCCTGACGTGAATGCCACAGACCAAGACCAGCAAGCAGCCGATATCCCTGTTCATCCAGCGTTTCCCGTTGGGAAACACGCGGAATTAGTTCTTTGGCACACAGTATTCTACACACTTATCTGATTAGTACATTTAATGCTCTTTTCCATTAGAACTGTAAATCTCGTTTTTAGTTGTCACCTTATAGATTAGAAGAACTTGTTCTGTAAACAAAGACTCTAGCCATCTTATCGCTGGTTCTTTAGCAATCACGTGAAAAGGCTTTTTAGACGCCATGGACCCGTATTTCAGTGGGAACAGTTGCTACTTAGCTGAGGTGAACCCCCACCATGATTTTAAATGGCTCTCCTGGATATTTACTTTTTGGAATGTGCTCTCAGTGTAAGACGAGCTTCCAGAGTGTCGTCATGTAATTTATGCCAGTCATTCCTGTCCCAATAGCATATTCCTCTTCACCTTCGTCAAAGGTCAAATATGATTCCTAAACTGCCATGTCCACAATTAGAGTACAGTGGTTCCGCCTCAGAATAGTACTGTGATGCTTATAGTTTGATAATGATGATTTTGCCTTTCATAGATTATCATAGAATTTACAGTGCAGAAGGAGGTAAATCGGCCCATTGAGTCTACACCGGCTCTTGGAAAGAGCACCCGACCCATGGTCAACACCTCCACACTATCCCCATAACCCAGTAACCCCACCCAACACTAAGGGCAATTTTGGACACTAAGGACAATTTATCATGGTCAATCCACCTAACCTGCAGATCGTTGGACTGTGGGAGGAAACCGAAGCACCCGGAGGAAACCCATGCACACACGGGGAGGATGTGCAGACTCCACACAGACAGTGACCCAAGGAGGAATCGAACCTGGGACCCTGGTGCTGTGAAGCAATTGAGCTATCCACAATGCTACCGTGCTTCCCAGATTACTTTAATTTGTGGGAATGAATCCGGAAGAAGCATTGACCATGAGTGCGTAACCCAAACGCCGAATAGGTTGTTCAATACGCCAGTCTGGGCGAACCGTCCATTTGCTTCTCCTCTGAACAGCATTAATCATCAATAA
The DNA here is from genome assembly GCF_902713615.1 of Scyliorhinus canicula. Classification (NCBI taxonomy): domain Eukaryota; kingdom Metazoa; phylum Chordata; class Chondrichthyes; order Carcharhiniformes; family Scyliorhinidae; genus Scyliorhinus; species Scyliorhinus canicula. Next base: position 664,771 of record NW_024055732.1, read on the forward strand.
TCATTTGGTTTGAAAACAATTAGTCACCCCAACTGTACGGGACAAGGACCAATGGTATCGATTATGAACGGAATTTACCTGTTAGTTGGACATTTTGAGGCTGCGTGATGTTTACAAAACCACTGACGGACTGTCCTTGTGCCTTTGTGCCTTCACAATACTTAACAAGTTTGAGACTCGTAGTCTTGACATCGTTAACTAATTGCAATTATTCAGAGATAAAGGCTGAACAAGCGATCTCCTCTGTGTCTGTGTAAAACGATTCCCTGCAGTAACGGAGAAGCAGCCTCATGGTGCCGCTGGAAACTTGATACTCCATTTTGATTAGGATACTCCATTCTAACAAGAATTTATATAGATCCATCCAAATAGTGCATAATGTGTAATTTATATACATAAACCACATAATACACGTGCAACTTCCCTGTGGACTCATTCGACGTTTATCAAAAGAGACCAATGTTTCATCAATTGACCAGGATTTGTTCGAAAACCTTCAAAAACTTCCATATGTCTGATCTCGCTTTTCATAAGTCCTCTTTCCAATTAGCACAATTCCGATTTACATTGATTTCACTGACGTGTCTGACCATTTCGACCAACTGTCTCTTTCTCTCCAGTGTCAGCTTGCTGCATAATAATTCATTTCAAGAAACAGCACGTGTGCTATTGATCTGTATGTCCATGCCTATTGCACCAGCAAATTTTGCTTCCACCATTGATCCCTGGGAAATATAAACAACATTCCCCTACAGTCTGATGACCCATCACTCTACACTTCGCTCCACTTGATGTCGTGTCGTGGAAATCGTGTCCTTATATCAGGTACAGATGATTAAAATGGATTCAGTTTTCATAACAAGCCCTGAAATAACATTTCAATTGTAATTTAGAGTACAAAATTAATTTCTGTTTCCCATTGAGGGGCAATTGCGCGTGGTCAATCCATTTACGCTGCACATCTTTGGGTTTTGAGATGAAAACCACACAACATAGAACATAGAACGATACAGCGAGAAACAGGCCCTTCGGCCCACGATGTTGCACCGACATGGGAAGTCAAAAACTAAAGGCCATCTAACCTACACTATGCCATTATCATCCATATGCTTATCCAATAAACTTTTAAATGCCCTCAATGTTGGCGAGTTCACTACTGTTGCAGATATGGCATTCCATGGCCTCACCACTCTAGCGTAAAAAACCTACCTCTGAACTCTGTCCTATATCTATTACCCCCAATTTAAGGCTATGTCCCCTCGTGCTAGCCACCTCCTTCAGCGGGAGAAGGTTCTCACTGTCCACCCTATCTAACCCTCTGATCATTTTGTATGCCTCTATTAAGTCACCTCTTAACCTTCTTCTCTCTAACTAAAACAACCTCAAGTCCATCAGCCTTTCCTCATAAGGCTTTCCCTCCATACCAGGCAACATCCTGGAAAAATCTCCTCTGCACCCGTTCCAAAGCTTCCACGTCCTTCCGATAATGAGGCGACAAGAACTGTTCGCAATACTCGAAATGCGGCCGTACCAGACTTTTGCACAACTTCAACATGACCTCATGGCTCCGGAACACAATCCCTCTACCAATAAAGGCCAACACATCATAGGTCTTCTTCACAGCCCTATCAACCTGGATGGCAACATTCAGGGATCAGGCCTCACGGTAGCATGGTGGTTAGCATCAATGCTTCACAGCTCCAGGGTCCCAGGTTCGATTCCCGGCTGGGTCACTGTCTGTGTGGAGTCTGCACGTCCTCCCCGTGTGTGCGTGGGTTTCCTCCGGGTGCTCCGGTTTCCTCCCACAGTCCAAAGATGTGCTGGTTAGGTGGATTGGCCATGCTAAATTGCCCGTAGTGTAAGGTTAATGGGGGGATTGTTGGGTTACGGGTATACGGGTTACGTGGGTTTGAGTAGGGTGATCATTGCTCGGCACAACATCGAGGGCCGAAGGGCCTGTGCTGTACTGTTCTATATTCTATGTACATGGACACCGAGATACCTCTGCTCATCCACACTACCAAGAATTTTACCATTAGACAAATACTCCGCATTCCTGTTATTCTTTCCAAAGTGAACCACCTCACAATTCTCTACATTAAACTCCGTTTGCCACCTCTCAGCCCAGTTCTGCAGCTTATCTATGTCCCTCTGTAACCTGCAACATCCTTCCACACTGTCTACAACTCCACCGACTTTAGTGTAGTCTGCAAATTTAGTCACCCAACCTTCTGTGCCCTCCTCTAGGTCATTTATAAAAATGACAAACAGCAACGGCCCCAGAACAGATCCTTGTGGTACGCCACTCGTAACTGAACTCCATTCTGAACATTTTCCATCAGCCACCACCCTATGTCTTCTTTCAACTAGCAAATTTCTGATCCACATCTCTAAATCACCCTCAATCCCCAGCCTCCGTATTTTCTGCAATAGCCGACCGTGGGGAACCTTATCAAACGCTTTACTGAAATCCATAACACCACATCAACTGCTCTACCCTCGTCTACCTGTTCAGTCACCTTCTCAAAGAACTCGATAATGTTTGTGAGGCATGACCTACCCTTCACAAAACCATGCTGACTATCCCTAATCATATTATTCCTATCTAGATGATTATAAATCGTATCTCTTATAATCCTCTCCAAGACTTTACCCACAACAGGCGTGAGGCTCACCGGCCTATAGTTACCGGGGTTATCTCTACTCCCCTTCTTGAACAAAGGGACCACATTTGCTATCCTCCAGTCCTCTGGCATTATTCCTGTAGCCAATGATGACATAAAAATCAAAGCCAAAGGCTCAGCAATCTCTTCCCTGGCTTCCCAGAGAATCCTAGGATAAATCCCATCAGGCCCCGGGGACTTATGTATTTTCACCTTGTCCAGAATTGCCAACACTTCTTCCCTACGCACCTCAATGCCATCTATTCTAATAGCCTGGGTCTCAGCATTCTACTCCACAACATTATCTTTTTCCTGAGTGAATACTGACGAAAAGTATTCATTTAGCATCTTGCTTATCTCCTCAGCCTACACACACAACTTCCCACCACTGTCCTTGACTGGCCCTACTCTTACCTTAGTCATTATTTTATTCCTGACATACCTATAGAAAGTTTTTGGGTTTTCCTTGATCATACCTGCCAAAGACTTCTCATGTCCCCTCCTTGCTTGTCTTAGCTCTCTCTTAGATCCTTCCTCGCTTCCTTGTAACTATCAAGCGCCCCAACTGAAACTTCACGCCTCATCTTCACATAGGCGTCCTTCTTCCTCTTAACAAGAGATTCCACATCTTTGGTAAACCACGTTCCCTCGCTCTACCCCTTCCTCCCTGCCTGACTGGTACGTACTTATCAAGAATGCGCAATAGATGTTCCTTGAAAAGGCTCCACATATCCAGTGTACCCAACCCTTGCAGCCTACTTCTCCAACCTACACATCCTAAGTCATGTCTAATGGCATTATAATTGCCCTTGCCCCAGCTATAACTCTTGCTCCGCGGGGTATACTTATCCCTTTCCATCACTAATGTAAAGGTCACCGAATTGTGGTCACTGTCTCCAAAGTGCTCACCTACCTCCAAATCTAACACCTGGCCTGGTTCATTACCCAAAACCAAATCCAATGTTGCTTCGCCTCTTGTTGGCCTGTCAGCATATTGTGTCTGGAAACCCTCCTGCACACATTGTACAAAGAACGACCCATCTAATGTACTCGAACTATATCTTTTCCAGTCAATATTTGGAAAGTTAAAGTCTCCCATAACAACTACCCTGTTACTTTCGCTCTTTTCCAGAATCATCTTCGCCATCCTTTCCTCTACATCCCTAGAACTATTAGGTGGCCTATTGAAAACTCCCAACAGGGTGACCTCTCCTTTCCTGTTTCTAACCTCAGCCCATACTTCCTCGGAAGAAGAGTCCCCATCTAGCATCCTTTCCGCCACCGTAATACTGTCCTTGACTAGCAGCGCCATACCTCCCCTCTTTTGCCCCTTCTCTGAGCTTACTAAAACACCTAAACCCCGGAACCTGCAGCAACCATTCCTGTCCCTGCTCTATCCATGTCTCTGAAATGGCCATAACATCGAAGTCCCAGGTACCAACCCATGCTGCCAGTTCCCCTACCTTATTTCGTATACTCCTGGCATTGAATTAGGCACACTTCAAACCACCTACCTGAACATTGGCACCCTCCTGCGAAGTCAAATCTGTGCTCCTGACCTCTATACTCTCAATCTCCCGTACCCCAAAACTACAATCTAGGTTCCCATGCCCCTGATGAATTAGTTTAACCCCCCCCCCCCCCCCCCCAAGCACGGTAAGAACGTGCCAACTTCACAACGACAGTGAGCCAGCGTGGGAATCAAACCTGGGACCTCGACGCCGTGAAGCAGAAGTGCTAGCCACTGCGCCACCGTGCTGCCACTCTGAAATGACATCTGACACAGGAGTAGAATTAGTACAGACACATAACTTCAAATACGATTTGTTGACTAGTTTATTGGACGAAAATGCCATTCACACACACACTGCAATACTTTTCTTGCCTGTGGACTCTCGACAAGTCCTCACACATTAATAATGAAGGCTACCCTGCCATGGCAATGACGTTCCCTCTCTCCTTTTGTAAATTGTGCGGATCATTCTCCAGCCTGCTGTAAATACGTACCTAACCCATGTAAAAGAATGATTGAAATATTCTGCCTAATGCCTAATATTCTACTTCAGCGTGATTCAAAATGTTTTGGTTGGAAAGGGTGAAGCGAATCGTTGTGTTCTGTGAGTGCACCTGAGCTCAGTCTCCAGGGATCCATACCGTGTCACGAGAGGGTTTCTCTCTTATTTTGTGCTATAAATAACTCTTCCCAATGCATGACCAGAGAGCGGCAGCTGGAATATTATCCTCCTCGCAAAAACAGGAATCAGAGGATAAAGCAAGAGGTGAGCAGAGATCAGAGGCTGAGAAAAAAATTCTACAGCAATGGATCAGAGACTGAGGCCAATTGATTGGAATATTACAACAAAAGGCAGGAGTTTAAACCAAGCACTTTACTGGCTTTCTACACGATACCATTTGATACCATTGGATGCGCGGATCTACCACGTAGTGCAGATGATTCAGGCAGGGTATTATCCCATCCTGGCTCTTGTTGGCGTCCCTGGTAAGTCTTTCTAACCAGTTATGATTTTATAAACCATGTTAATATGCATTTAGGTGCTTGTTATTGAAGTTGTTTTAAACAAACTTCATTCCTTCTCCATCTCCACCACCCACCTCTACTCCAGGTATATGAGGCTGAATTAGGTTTCCAAAAAATGATATGTTCCATCCTATCGTGCGCTGATTAAACATCCCGGGCTTTCTCCTTCCCCAAACATCCCATTCTCAACATTCCAGTCTCCAACTCCAACTCACTTCGACTGTCGAGGGAAGCTTTATCTATAGGTTTAACAAATTCAAACCCGTTTATGCCATAGGTCTCCACAGAAGCCTCTAATTGTGAAGCCTTCATGGCCGACACCACATTTAACTATTCTGCCAATATCACAAATCATGTCGAATCTACTTCAAATATCGTTTCTGGTTGGTGTGGTGCTGCAAACCTTTTGTTAACCCTTGGCTACCTGTCAGAAATGTTCCTGGCTCGATGACGGACGAGCGCTCTTAGAATCCTTCAAAAATAAACGCGGGCACAGGTCCATGAGAAAATGGGACAATACATGTACAATACCTTGGTCTCTGCTGACAATAAGCAGATAACTTACATGCCACATACGAGCCAGGCAATGATCGTTTCTGACACGGAAACATCTAAATAAATTATCCTTCACATTGAATAGAATTTCCATCACACATTCTATCACAACCAACATCCATCACCTAACAACTCAACTGGACAAACCTGAGTCACTGTGGCGCGATGATCAGTCCAGAGCCCGGGAAATCTGTGGCTCCTGACTCGCCTCCTGAGTCCGCAATGTCTGCTGCCCATCGATAAGGCACACGTCAGTAGCGAAGTGAAATACTTTACCCTTTCCTGGCCACGTGAAACTCCAACATCACTCAGGAAGACAGGGCCAATCCGGCAAGAATCAATCCACTTCATTGGTAACCCTTCCACATAACCCTTCCACACTAGCATCGACTCACAGTGGTAGCCGTGTGTACCATGTGCAATATGGACTTCACGAACTCACCAGGGCGCCATCGACAAAAACTTCCACACCCACGATCATTACCATCTAGGTGATGAAGGAATACATATACATTTGGACACCACAAGTTGGAAATTTCCCTCCAAGCCACTCACCATCCTGAACTGGCAGGTTCGCGACGGCCCTCCACTGCTAGTTTGTCAAATTCTGGACTCACTCGCAAACAGCACTCTTTGCACTTACACCATATGGACTGCAGTGTTCCAAAAAAAGGCCGCTCACAACAGCGTATCACAATAACATTAGGATTTGGAAATGAATTCTGATCTGGCCAACGAACACCTCATCCCATGAATGAATAAAACAAGATCACGAAATTGCTACAGCGACTACGCAAGATAATTACCGCAGCATGGCCTGCCACTCCAGGAAAGCTGTCAGATATTGGAAGTGTTCCCCAAATAAGTGTCTTACGTTCGTACGACAACATGGCCTGCCAAATTGATTAGTTTAAATTCTTCATTTAACCTTTCTCCATTAAAAACAACAGGTCACGGTTGCAATCATGAACATGATTGTGCGGCAGATTGACACAAAGTGTACAACAAAAGGATAGACCAACATATAATGCTCGATGTTGTGAATGTGTCTCTATATAACTTCTAGCTCAATTTGCAACACAATTGATTCTTTGAAGATGGAACTTTGAATATTTGTGTTCTCCTTATAACTATTAAAGGGATATTGCTAAATGGCGACAATAAGTAAGAGTTGAATGTTGTATATGTGGACAGTAAGGCGAAAGAACCTGGAAGGGCAACGCAGTTAATTTCAGATGGCAGTGTAGCAATGAAGGTAATACCTTAGTTCTAATGATTAAGATGGATAGCCATTCTACGAGGTGGTTAGTGTGAGTTCAGGGTATTACGGATAAGGCCAGCATTTCGGCCTGTACATAATTAGAATAAAAATTGCCATGTGTGCTTTTTCAAATGATGGACTGCCCAGTTACGATGATGAATTTCCTGTCATGAAGTGTATTATTGAACAAGATGAGTATTTACGACAAACACTAAGCCGTTTCATGTCGGTCAATACAGAGATAGATTTCATATTCCAGATTAAATAACTGAAATCACACCATCACCGGGGATGGAATTGTAACCCTTGACACCAGGGTATTGATCTTGCCACTGAATTACTTGTCCAGTGATAATACCACTTTCCTTTAGACAATTTACAGTCCCAAAGTTATTGGAGCAGATGTCAGGCAACCTATTGTGTGTGGTAAACAAAAATAAATAATAGCAACTTGTGAAAGGTACTTCTATAATAATGGTTGTTTGGAACGTACAAATACATTGGTAGAATCCAATAGGAGCCTGAGAAATACATCTGGAAAGCATGTTCGGATCAGCGTCTCAGATAAATACTTACCACATCCAAAAATAAAACCGACTAATGAACATATTTACAAGGAGACATGTTTCTTTGCTGCCTCATTTTGAAGGAACCCTTCCGGTATCAGGCAACATAACATGACTGATTTTTACATTCTGAATGAAGAGACAATTGTTGAAAAAACAGTTCGGCAATTATGACGAGCCAGTTCTCAGAGTTAAGATTTCAAATTAATTCGACGAGTGGACTGCATGAAGGCCAAAGGGAAACATGTTTGAGTCGAGTTAAAGATGCAAAGATTCACATGAGTGTTCAGGAAAAACAACACGATAAATAAAAATATTTTTTAAAAGATAGAAAGAGCTTATGCAGATATTTCAAATGAGTGCCGGTCCAAGAGACAGTGATTCAAAGTAATTAATTAAGCGATTTCGGGAAACGGGGATGAACTGAAAATACACATTGTACCTGTCTTCACTGTGGAGGTTAAGGCAACAGTCTGGAAACATTGTGAATGATTGTATGAAAAGGGAGGGAGCAAGAACATTGACTCATTAGTGACAGACAGTATGAGTTTTTGAAGGGAAGGTCATGCCGCACAAACGTGATCGAGGTTTCTGAGGAGGTGGCAACGATGATTAATGAGGCCAGGGCGGTGGAAGTTGTTTACATGGAATTCAGGAAAGCCATTAGCAAGATGCCTCACGGCAGACTGGTACAAAAGGTAGGACACAGCATCAGATGTCAGGTGGCAGGATGGATACAGAAGTGTCTCGGTTTCAGAAGGCAGAGTGGAGCAGTAGAAGGGTGATTTTTCTGAATGGAAGGTTGTGGCAAGAGGTGTTCCATAGGGATCTGTGCTGAGGTCATTGTTTTTTTTTGCATACATAAACGATTTGGAGGAAATCGTAACTGGTCAGATTAGTAATTTCTCAAATGACACTAAGTTTGGTGGAGTGGCAGAATGTTGAAGATGGATGATTGTGATAGAATGCAATAGGACATAGGTAGCTTGGAGACTTAGGCAGAGAAAAGTAAAATGGAGATTATTCCGGAGAAATGTGAGGTAATGCATTTCAGTTGGTCGAACATAGAAGGGAAAAATACCGTGAAAGGCAAAACTGTTAGGAATATAGAAAGTCGGAGAGATCTGAGCGTACAGGTGCACAGATCTTTGAAAGGGCCAACATAACTGGAAAAGGTAGTCAAGGAATCATATGGTATGTTTCCATTTACTGGACAGGGCATCGAATATAAAAACTGGCAAGTCAGGCTGCAGTTCGTTCGAACCATGGTAAGGCCGCTCTTCGAATATTGCGCACAATTCTTGTCGCCTACGAGTATCATGAAGTGGCATCGGAGAGAGTACAGAGGAACTTTACCAGGATGTTGCTTGTTCTGGACAATGCTAACTAGCGGAGAGGCTATTGCTATGGGCCAGCGTTCAGAGAACTCCAAAGTAAATCATGGAGTTCACCTGACCAACGACTTTAATAGATTTTGGTTATGGGGAGCACAAGGTCCTACTTTCCAGTTCGGATTCAACAGAGATATCTAGTACTATTAAAACAAAACCATGTTTCTTTTTGAATCCAGCTACCACTTTATAAACACACAGCAAATATCTCAACAATTATCAATTCAAATACTCTCAACAAAGAATACAGTTCTATATAAGTAAACCTTAATCTTTCCCTGCATGATCCACAAGATAACATACCCGTTTTACAGAATCAGAGCAGGTTTAACTTCCCTATAGAAACAGGTATTATTTTTATATTTCTAAATGATCTGCAGACAGCCTTTAGATTGCCGAGAGAAAGATCATTACACATCTGCGTCCTTTGAATGTAGCTCTGTAATTGAAACCGAAACTAAACTGAGATCGAAGGGCAGCACGGTGGCACAGTGGTTAGCATTGCTGCCTACGGCACTGAGGACCAGGGTTCGAATCCCGGCCCCGGGTCACTATCCGTGTGGAGTTTGCACATTCTCCCCATGTGTGCGTGGGTTTCGCCCCCACAACCCAAAAGATGTGTAGGATAGGTGGATTAGCCATGCAAAATTGACCCTTAATTGGAAACAATAATTTGGTACTCTAAATTTATGAAGGGAAGCACGGTAGCATTGTGGATAGCGCAATTGCTTCACAGCTCCAGGGTCCCAGGTTCGATTCCAGCTTGGGTCACTGTCTATGCGGAGTCTGCCCATCCTCCCCGTGTGTGCGTGGGTTTCCTCCGGGTGCTCCGGTTTCCTCCCACACTCCAAAGATGTGCAGGTTAGGTGGATTGGCCATGATAAATTGCCGAGTGTCCAAAATTGCCCTTAGTGTTGTGTGGGGTTACTGGGTTATGGCGTAGGGTGGAGGTGTTGATCTTGGATAGGGTACTCTTTCCAAGAGACGGTGCAGACTCAATGGGCCGAATGGCCTCCTTCTGCACTGTAAATTATATCTATCAATCTAAACCCACCCTGCAGCTTACAGTTCAAAACGAAAGGAAAAGCAGAGCAGAGCCCAGCTCCACCCACACTCTGTCATCACTGCAGCTATTTGATAAACACACATGTCTTAAATGGACATACACACACACAAAACACCTCCCCCAAGAAACAATAACCCATCAACTTCAAGATGGTTTCAGTTTTCACCATTTTACATTCCTTTAAGAAACACAGACAGTAAAATATTTTTTCCTTTCACAAAACAAAAACGCAAACAGGTATAATAAGATAATCAATTTTAATTCTTCTTCTTGCAACTCTTCTTCACATTCGTGGCAAAGCATCGGCTATCACGTTCTCTCTTCCTGCCACATGTATTTTTCAAAAATGAAATGGATGTAATAATGAACTCCACCGGAACAGTCTGGCATTGTTATTCCGGAATCTCTCCAAAAACATCAATGGATTATGATCAGTATAGATAATTGTGTCAGACTGATTGCTGGTCACATAAATTCAAAAATGTTGCAAAGACAGCACCAAGCACAATGTCTCCTTCTCAATCGTTGAATACTTCTTCTGGTGTGAATTCATTTTTTTAGAAAAATAACCAATAGGCAGCTCTAGTCCTTCCTCGTCATCTTGTAGAAGCACTGCATATGCACCCACATCACGCTCATCAATAGCCACTTTGAATGGTTTGGTATAATTTGGGATGGCTAACACAGGAGCAAAGGTTAATACAGCCTTCAGGTCGTCAAATGCCTCTTGACACTCTGCTGTCCACTGAAATTTGCTAGGCTTCTTTTGCATCTCCGTCAGTGGAGCAAACACACTGCTAAAAGCCGGCGCAAATATCCAGTAAAATCCACTCATACCAAGAAATCGCATTATTTCCCTCCATGTCGAGGGTAATGGAAACTCCCCAATAACGTTTGTTTTCATATCCCGTGGGACTATTTGGCCCTGTTCGATTGTATGGCCAATGGAAATGACTTGGCCCTGGTGGTCAAGTGTTGGGATTCACCGCCGCGGCCCGGATTCGTTTCCCGGTCAAGGAACAGCGATTTGGGCAGCACGGTGTGCGCTGTAGGTGTGAATTGTTGCCTCACTGAGCCGAAATCCCAGGTTCGATCCCGGATCTGTGTCACTGCCCGTGTGGAGTTTGCACATTCTCCCCGTGTTTGCGTGGTGTTCACCCCCAGAACCCAAAGATGTGCAGGCTAGTTGGATTTGAGTCGCTTAATTGGAAAAATGAATTGGGTACTCTAAATTTAAGCAAAAAAATGTTAAAAAGTAAATGACTTGCGCTTTTCCAAAATCAATTTTGGCTAGGTTTACCACCAAACACACCTCCTGAACTCAATAGAATAATTCCATCAGATATTTCAACTGTTATTTTGATGTCTGGCTAAAAATTACCAGATCGTCGATGAAAACCGCACATTTCGGTAATCCTGAAACAACTTTAATAGTTAACCTTTGAAATGTGACTGGGGCGTTTTTCATGCTAAATGATACTTGCGGGGTCAATATATTTATCTGCGCGTGCCCAGCTGTATAAATATGAATTCCAGATCACGCCATTAACCTCCAGTCCTGCTCTCTCCCCGGGCTACTGCATGTTACCTCAGTCAATCATCCTGGATAAAGTTATAGGATGTATCGGGGGCAAGGTGATTCCGAAGAGTTGCCTTCCTATCAATAATCCCAGTTGTTCACAATATACTATCCGACATTCACAACATCACTATGGCGAATTGTATTTAACTTGGCAACATCGGCGGACTCCACACGTCCCACTAATCATCCACTGCCATGACGCTCACCAATGTCTTTATTTCCTCTGCAGTCTGTGACTCCAATGCATTACTATTAGTCTCCCTTTGCTACTGAGCTTTTTAAAAAAATCAACACTTTGAGTCTAAGTCTTAGTAATCAGAAATTCCGTGGGAGCAATGTTCACTATTATAATCAAGATTCGGGGCAAGAGAAAAAGGCTATCCAGCGCTGTGCTGAATGTCATTGCCTAATTGTGGTAGACATCCTTTTGCCGGTCTCTGAAAAAGTAGCGTGAGCATCTGACTTGATAACCATCTGCAAGTGTGTGCGCCTTTGTTTGAACTCATGTGCTTGTGCATCTATGCATGTGCGTAGTTTTCTATGGATTTGGAAAATGGGACAGTGAAGGAACGATAAAGAACCACGTCGGCTGGTGTGTGATTTGGGAGATTGTTGCAGCTAGTTGTGTTCCCATATGTAAGATTCGTGACTCATAGAATCATATAATTTACAGTGCAGAAGGAGGCTATTCCGCCCATCAAGTATGCACCAGCCCTTGGAGGGAGCACTCCACTTAAGCCCACATTTCCAACCTATCCCATTTACCCAGTAATCCCACCTAACCTTTTTGGAAACTAAGGGCCATTTAGCATCTCCAATCCAACTAACCTGCACATCTTTGGACTGTGGGAGGAAACCGAAGCAACCGGAGGAAACCCACGCAGACATGGGAAGAATGTGCAGACTCCGCACGACAGTCGCCCAAACCGGATGCGAACCTGGGACACTGAACCTGTTAAACAACAGTGCTACCAACTGTGATACCAGGCTACAGTAGGTGGCCGACGTCCTGACGTTCATATAAATCAGATCATGTTGCTGGTGACTGTCTGTCGTGAGGTGAGTGAAGGAAGTGGCGCTAATCAAACGGGGTGAATTGACTTGGATAATGTAAGGATCGCATTTCTATACAATGTGTTCCCTGCGTAGTTCCGTTGTGTTCTGTTTTTGTGGCTTCGGCAATACTTTTATTATAACCAAGGAAGATGCTCCCTACTTCAAGGTACTATGTAGTCTGGCCTAGCCCAAGAACACCCGCGGTGACATCTTCTTTTTGGATTGTCCAACTGATAGATCATCGGGATAGACTTGGCTGGCAGCCTATCGCCGACTTTAATTTCCCGAGACTTGCCCGGCTCGTGCTCTTGATTGGTGTGCGGAGTTCCTGAAATTTATGACAAATACGGAAGACTCCATTTTGTTTTAGATTAGTTTGCGTCAGGAGATTGAGTAGACACATATATGCAATCTATCTCCAGCCAGCATGTGAAAGTGTAACTCCTAATTGAAAGGTTAAAAGCGACACCCTTCTCATCTCCCTCACCTGACAGTTAATTATAAAACTCTGAAGAAAGTCCAGTTGCCTCTGTGCACCACAGCCAGTTAAATTCTACAGGACGTGCAGGCAAGCGGCAGATAAGCCGAGTGGTCGGAAAACCTACTTTGAATTCTGAGGTGGAGATGTTTTGTCTTCGCTCAGACAGGTTTAGGTTTAAACGGATTGAGTTGAAGGCACAAATTGATAAAGGTGAATTTGACTCTGCAGAGGAAACCTTCCAGCCTGTGACGACTGACTGAATGTACATATCGGAAAATCTAATCAAACCGGTGTTTTTTTAACTCTCCACGTTCCGAGATGATGACCGGCATCAAGAGTCGAATCTTAGCAGCAAAGATTCTCATCTCTCGTCTCTTTCTCTCCCCGAGATTTTAATCCCTCCCTTAATCTGTCTGCCTTTTGTGGGTATGTCGATGGAGGGCAGGACGATGAACGGGTGAATAAGAAAATTAGCAAGCCGTTGTCTATTATCACCATTACATGTTTATCAATTTTCTTGTTATAAATAAACAGTGTTGTGCTTTCCTGAAAAATATTGTGTCTGGAAATCGTTGGAGCAGTCGAAGGTAAAGTATCTGGAAAAACCTTGGACGAATTATTGGTGAATTGACTTTTATTGCAATTTCGGGGCTTTTGGGACTCGAATATACTGCGCATTCGCCCAGGATATCGTAACAATAGTGTCGAGCTTCCTGTGGATTGTTGGAGATACACGCATGCACTCAACTGGAGTGTATTCCAGCACACTCCTTCCTCGTGCCTTGTAGATGGCAAACAGGTTCCGTGGTGTCAACGGAATCAGTGCTCGGACCTCTTCATGTTGCCATAGTATTAATCTGTGTCCTCCCATTCAATTTTCCATTCGTGGTGGCCTCCATGGCAGCGTTTCTGGTCGACTAGCAAGTTCACTGCATTCATTAACCAGAGAGACACGGCTGATTTTCCCTGAGCTGGAGTTGGCCATTTCCTGTTACAAGCGTGACGGCACGTTATACAGCTGCTGAAGACTTGGCTGAACGCTGAGATACATTGGTTTCTAATGGACGTGGACTCCTTGAGAAACTCTGGGCTCATGAGTGAAGCGAAATGTTTTGCAGTTTCACCGATCATACCGGTACTGACAGTCTTTTCGCGAAGGCTCTTTAAGGTGATGCTTATTTGGTGCTGGCGATTTGCGGTAGTACATGTTGCAACTTGTGGGTGGTTACGTTGGTGGATCAGTATCAGTTTGAACAGTACGTGTAACCCTAAATGATGTCGAGTGTCTTGAGTGTTTTTGAAGCTGCATTCATCTTCCAGGACTCTTCAGATTTGCAGATTAATGGCAGGGTTTGTGGAGTCAGCTCGGGACGTACTCGCATCCCAGAATCCAAAAACCTATTATCGGCACAATGGGTACATGACCAATCCAGTTCAGTTTTATGTCATCTGTAACCCTGGGATAATAACAGAGGGGAATTCAGCAATAGTAATGACATTGAATGTCGATGAGGTATTCTTAGATTCTCAGTTGTTGCAAATGCCATGAATGCACTTTCCGGAGCTCGACTTTGCTCCCACGTTTTTGCCCAAGACTCATTGATTCGCTGGCGTAGTTGTATTTTGGCAAGAAATGCAGCCTGTTCTGAGCCGCCGTTCATGATATTTGCAACGCTGCATTGATGAAAGTCTCTGCTATTAGTATTAAGCGAATGTGACCAATGAGGCATTCGAAAAACGTTGGGCTTCGGAACAGAACGAAGAAAAACTCCTCCAGTAATGACTTGAATCCCATCCATTGCCTCTAATTCTGTTCGGTCTGCTGTCACACTTGTTCAAACATTACCTTGACTAAATGAGCAGTTGGTCTCCCAAGAACCACTTAATTCCCGCGCATTTAGGCATGCTTGATGTCAGGTTGTGATTGAACCATTGACTGCCTTGCAATACCAAAAGCGAAATTGAGCATCAGATATCGGGGTCGTTGTTCAGAAAGTGCCGCTTGATACTGCTGTCGGCCTCAACTTCCAATACGTTTTGATAATTTCTAGTCCACAGCGTCTACTTGTGTTAGTGTGGTTTCTGACTTTGTGTTTGTGTTTTTGTGTGTCTGTGTGCGCGCGTATGGGTGTGAATGTTTGTAGGTATATGCTGTTACGGCACCCGGGGTTAGTGTGTTGTCAGAATCCAGACCCACATTCCCGGAGGCCAAGGCAAGTGACTTAGCCATTAATTCGTCAATTTCCCTGGTACCTTCACCAATTGACTGCGCCAATAAGTTACAAGCACCAGATGTATTAGTAACAAACTTAAATAAACTGTTACTTATACCACGGAACATATGAAAGTGAAAAGAACAATGTTAAGATTGGAACAATGATCCGTTAATCTAACTGTCCCTAAACCCCGTCCCATCCTCCATCCAGACACGCACAAGACGAATATACGTTTTGGCGTAGGGAAATGTTTGAAAATAACAGGGTTAGAAAGGAGCAAGGTGATCCATTGCTGCCGAGGCAGCGGTGTATATAAACAGGGTTCTTATAATGTTGGTCTATAACCAATATCTGCGGGCGCAGGATGTTCTCTGACACATTCATTTTTAACAATCGTATAACTCCCCCTCTCAGATCGGCTCAGTGCTGACAGGCCATCACCAGAGTGACTTCCAGGCTGATTGACAAAATTCGAGAATTCTCTACCTGAGAATTTAATCTTAATTGTTTGCGTGCTCCAGAAATCAACCGTTGACTAACATTTTTGCAGGTCAAAATTCACTTCCGGGTAACTCCTACTGATGAAACGGACTGCAGAGAGGAAGATAAATTTCAGCGCCCTATCCTTCAATACACATTTGAAACATTTACAGGCCTGACAGGGGGTGTGCTTAAACAGCTCCTGGCTGTTCTTCAAGTCTTACCAGAACTGAGGTAATGAAGTTTCTAGTCCAGACCACCATTTCTTACAAAAGGTTTTCAATGGCTCCATAAATTCGAAGCGGGAACATGAAATGTCCCAGAATTTCAGAAGCATTGATTGGTTGCTTGCGAAGTCCTATCAATATGACATCACTGGTTGTGGCACAAGGCAACAAAGAGGGACCCTGGACCAGTGCACTGGACGAGGATTCTTTTCATTTTGACCAAATTGAAAAAAGTCTGCTTTTCAAAACAAAACAGTAACGTTCCGCGGATGAAAAGTAAAAACAGAAGCACCATAGAGAAAAGGATTTTGCTCGTTCATACAATGTGTGTTTTTATTTATGTGTATGCGTTTGCATGTCTCTTTTGTCTGTGGCAGGTGTTGGATTGTGGTATTTGAGAATGTGAGAGGGAGGGAGTGTCAAAGTATTCCCTCTGGCACACTTGACTCAAGCATCAACACCTGGTCCTTACGTTACGCATCACATCTCCCCATCACATTGCTGCGATAATAATCTACAGCTCTGCAAATCACGCTTGTGTCCTCGTCACAAACTCTAGACTTGCAACAACAGCTGCGGGTTAGAAGAGCACGCCTGCCTCCCGGAAACACGACGAGGCAATGTGATTCCCCTCGCCAGAACGACGTGAGCCGTCATGCGAGGTTTTCTGTGGCAGCTTTGGATATCAATCACTTCCTGATCTCCTGGACCGTGCCTCCCGTCCCGATATTTTCAATTAAAATCTAACTTTTGATTTTCCTTTCTTCTGAGTTGTTCCATTATTTAAGTCGGTTACTTTTTATCCTGTCTAATGCCTAATCTTCTAATTATAATGTTTAATTCTCACCCGTACAGTGAACTCTGTGACGATTCTGATCCTATGTCGAAAACGATGTGGTCTTTCGGAATGCGTCACTCGTTACCTGGTGGCCATGGCAATCGCGGATCTTTTCGTCATTATCCTCGACCTGATATTGAGACACATTCCGATTGTTTACGATCTTCAGTTTCAGTTCGTGAGGTTCATCCCCTTGTGTAATTTCCACGCTGTCCTGCTTTATGCAGCCACTGACTGTTCTGTCTGGTTCACCGTCACTTTCACTTTTGATCGATTTGTGGCCATTTGTTGCCCGAAGCTGAAAAGTAAATATTGCAGCAAGAAAACGGCGGCTGTGGTTCTGGGAACAGTGACTGTTCTGAGCTGTTTGAAGAACATTTTCTGGTATTTCATGTTGACACCTCGTTACTGGCTGGTGAACTATCCCTGGTTTTGTGCTTTACCAATGTCTGTTCAGAGGTCTCCGGTCTGGGGATCAATTGAGTTCCTCCACAACATAATTTCACCGTTCCTCCCATTTGTCATCATTTTACTAGTCAATCTGTTCACCGTCAGAACAATTGTGGTGACCAGCAGGGCCCGGAGACGACTCCGTAGTCAACGCAGTGGAGAGAGTGCCAGAGACCCAGAGATAGGGAATCGAAGGAAATCCATAATTTTACTTTTAGTTATCTCTGCCAATTTCATCTTGTTATGGGCGATGTTCTTGATCTATTTTATATGGCGGCGAATCTGGGGTTTGTGGTATGTTTCTGTATCAATACATGCGTTTGTGCAGGAATTAGGATTCATGTTGCAGCTTCTGAGTTGCTGCACCAACACTGTTATTTATGCCGTGACTCAGACTATGTTCAGAGTGCAACTGAAGCATGTTCTTAAATATCCATTAACTCAAATTCGTCAAATGATTAAATCAATAATTAGAAGAAACAAGCCATGACATCATTCCAGTATTTTCTAATATAATTCTAGTCAACAGAGGAGTACGATTGTTATTCTACATAGGTAGAAAAGGACCACATTATGCGATAGCAGAGCGAAGTCAGCCAGTCCTCACTCCAGGAAGCCAACGTGATTCCATTTTAGCGATGAGACAAACTATCAGTCCTCATGAGATTATAAAGGTCTCACGTGCTTTGTAGCTATTTTTATAAAGCTTTGGAGGGCCTGTGGAAATAGATTTCCAGCCGCTGGGGCGGTCTCCATGATAACGGTGTACTGATGTGGATAATCGCTACAGAAAGAAGAACGCGTGAAATTTGTCTCGCTGGTACCAGAAAGGCCACAGGACACGTGGCTCTGGAATCATTACAGGGAGTGGTGTGTACACGTGGCCCTGGAATCATTACAGAGAGTGGTGTGTACACGTGGCCCTGGAATCATTACAGGGATTGGTGTGTACCCGTGGCCCTGGAATTATTCCAGGGAGTGGAGTGTACACGTGGCCCTGGAATCATTACATGGAGTGGTGTGTACACGTGGCCCTGGAATCATTACAGGGAGTGGTGTGTACACGTGGCCCTGGAATCATTACAGGGAGTGGTGTGTACACGTGGCCCTGGAATCATTACGGGGTGTGGTGTGTAGACGTGGCCCTGGAATAATTACAGGGAGTGATGTGTACACGTGGCCCTGGAATCATTACAGGCAGTAGTGTGTACACGTGGCCCTGGAATCATTACAGGAGTGGTGTGTACACGTGGCCCTGGAATCATTACAGGGAGTGATGTGTACACGTGGCCCTGGAATCATTACAGGGAGTGGTGTGTACATGTGGCCCTGGAATCATTACAGGGAGTGGTGTCTACACGTGACCCTGGAATCATTACAGGGAGTGGTCTGTACACGTGGCATTGGAATCATTACAGGGAGTGGTCTGCACCTTGCACCAGCGAAAAATGTCAGTTGGGTCCCCGGACAGTAATCGCTGTGGCTGTCTTAACTGAGCGAGAATCTGATACTTTACAGGTGAACTTTGACAGCGTTTTAGCTGTGTTAGCTTAGCTGGGACAAGGCGTGACCCTATTGTAATAGCATGTTATCGATGTATCTCTATGGAAGCAGGGCAGAGTGAGATAAGTCACTCTCGCTCCAGTGTTTGTCTTGATGCTATCGCTTGCATTTTGTCACCATGTTCGTTTTCAAAGCCTAGATTCCAAAACTCAAAATCGGCTAACTCAACTAATTGGACCAAAGCACTCATTCATGGCATAATTCCACTGCCGGTCCTCAGACATCCTATAACTCATTCTGGTTTTTCATACAGATCGGAGAGGGAGACCTGACACCATGTGGCACCCCATCTTATTTTTGCTCGGCCCTGGTTACCCACATGCAGTTCCATAGTCGCGATTAGACAGTAATCATTACAGGCAGTAGTGTGTACACGTGGCCCTGGAATCATTACAGGAGTGGTGTGTACACGTGGCCCTGGAATCATTACAGGGAGTGATGTGTACACGTGGCCTGTGATCTCCACTTACGATGGACTTTGTACGTGGGTATATATCGGTTGATCGCTCTAAATCGGTACCGTGTAAAATCCCAGCCCCTCCCCTCACTCCTCTCCCGTTGTTTTTTCCACATGTCCATCTTCCATATTTATGCCCCCCCCCCAGATATGTTTGATGCCGGATTACCAAAATCGGAATAATGTAACGGATGCTGAATATTCATCAGTTCTGCCTGTGAAGCATTTTAAGTTTGCCGTCCTTGTTCTGTATCATAACATCATGTGCACGCGGTGGTTCAATAAAACCCAAGAAACTGATTTAGAAAAAAAGTTAATACGTGTATTCATCTCCTTTTTCAGTTCATTCTCAACGTTGGAGCGTATTGTGTAATAGTTCACTCGAACCGACCAACACATGAATTAGGAATATTGGGAGGCCATTCGGTCGTGTCAGCCCACTTAATTGTTCGGTCGCATCATGGCTGATTTTATTGTCAGCTCAACCTCGAAATACATCCAATTATATTTTACTCACTTGCTGACCAAGTAGCTGCTTATCTCTGATTTCAAACATTTAAAGTTACAGCATTAAACGTTGTCATATACATTGCAATGGGACAACAAATGAGGGCCATCGAGACCCGTCAGCATTGTGTGATCCCATATTAAACGAACCAAAGACCTCTGCCATACGAGCAGCTCAGATCAGTTTTACTTACACTATGGGCTCCCACATGAATGAAACTGTGTTTTGTTTCACTACGTCTTTGATGGATTGACACAAAACACTTGTAAATTTCCGTTATTTGATATGCGTATCCGCAGCTGCATAGAATATCCTTACAAGCCTGAAAGAGCTTCATCCTGCTCTCAAATTCACCTTTTAAATTGAAAAGTCAAATTTTTTCTGCCGTTTCTTTCAGGTTGAGAAATTGACCATTAGGCTAACTATCACAGTTTAACGAAAGCTTCCCTGCATTGGTCAAGATTTGTGCAGTTGGACGTACAATAAATATTGTCTCACTTGCAAACATGCAGATAAGTCCTCAGCCATTACTTCCTCCACTGCTCAAATTGCGTTAACCAATGACATCTTCTCAGATATTAGCTCCCCCCTAATCAGTTACGTACATGCTGTCTGATGTGTAGGAATTAGTAATGGTATCCGATCTTATGTTCTGCGAAGTGCTCATTCTGCAGCAGATTCATCTATAAGAGTGACATTCTCCTGACCTGAGTTGATGCTGAAACTAGACTTTTTAGGGCGACCCGAGGCAGTAACAGCAGGGATGGTAGACTCCACCACTAGAATTTGCCGCAAAGCAAAGAAGACATTATGTCCGTCACACAACTGCCAATTTTGATTTGCGGATTTTAGTGAATATTTAATGGAATCAATAAATAAGAAAAACCGCCGGATGGTAACAAACATCACGGCCTTTCCGTACGCAAAGAGCAAGGCAGAGGCTGTAAGTAAATAACGGATGAGTGTAATACAAAAATACAGTGTCTAATATAGCCTGAGATTCAGTGAGTGAACAAGATTTGCTGAGTAGTCCGAAGTATGTTAAATATTAGGTTGGAAAATAATTTCTTAGCACTATTCATCGGCGACTGAAACAGCAGGTCCAAAGTTTCTGCCTCTTTCAGCTAATTAAAATGATCCACAGCCATGCTTGTTCTTTTTTTAATTCCTCAATATCTTGAACTTTTTAAACCCAAAATAATCTTGGCCGTTAACTGCCAGTTAACAGGTTGCTTGTACATTCTCCATGGCACCGCAACTACTTATCAGAGTCCACTTCAAAAACAATCAGAACTCTATTTTAATTCATGGTCATATGTTGTTACTTTTACTTTTTGTTGAATCTCTTTGTTCTCTGTCTGTGCCCACATATTAGCTTTATGCTATTTTACCGTTCCTTTTCATCTATGGATGAGTATTGTACACGTTATTTTAAGTCAAGCAGCCTGTAGTTTTTATTCAAGCAGAGGAATGCAAACGTTTCTATTGTATTAAAATGGAGATTGGCCAGTAACAGAGCTGTGGATGGGGTAACGTTTTACTTGATTGGCTGGTGACCAATGAATCGGTCCGAAGGCTATGCACTGCCAGGAAACCAATGAGAATTGTACCCATTCCACTGTATTTTTTTCTGAGTCCCCATGTTGAATTTTTGGATTCAGTCTGACTCTGCGCTGCCCTGAAGGTGTTCAGCAGACCTCGCCTATCGGTGTTTCCGCAAACAGCCTGTGTTTCTGAACTGGCAGAAACACTCATGAGTCTATCGACAGGCAGAATTATCTTCTAAAAGATGAAGTTTAGACAGGTCCAACAGCTTCTCCAGCATGCCAGCGGCCTAAATCCTATTCCCGAGCTGTGGGTTCAGTTTAATGAGGAGAGCGGCGTCTCTCCAGAATGCCTTTTGAGGACTGCATTTTCTAAATTGCAGACACTGACATAATGGATCTGCAAAGACGATCATTCAAGGCTGAAAACTAAAGATTCTAATCTGCAATGTGCTGTGGACATCGTTTTCGAAGGAACCACTAATTGAAATAATGACTCTTAACTTTTGACTTCCGTTATATTTAAGCCCCCAGTCTATCCCCACCCCAACTCCCCGCGCCCCTTGTGTTTGTCTGAATTCCGTGGAGGTGAATTAAATGTGGGTCTTTAATATCAGCTGACACTTGGCAGAACATCTCGTCAGCCAGTTTATTTACTGCATATTCTATGTTTACAGTAATCGTGTTTACATTTGGTACATGGTGCAATGGTTTGTACTACTGTGTACTGTATACTGTATACGTCGCTGAGGACCCGCGGCCGATACCGGCACCGGATCACTCTCTCTGTGGGGTCAGTATGTTCTTATCGTGTTTGTGTGTGTTACACTCACACAACCCAAAGATGTGCAGGTTACATGGGCTGGCCACGTTCAATTGCCCCTGAACGACTTCCCAGTCCATCACACGAACCTTCCTCCCATCCATTGATTCCATCTACACCTCCCGCTGCCGGGGGAAAGCGGGCAGCATAATCAAGGATCCCTCCCAGCCGGCTTATTCACTTTTCCAACTTCTTCCATCGGGCAGGAGATTCAGAAGTCTGAGAACACGCACGAACAGACTCAAAAACAGCTACTTCCCCACTGTCACCAGACTCCTAAGTGACCCTCTTACTGACTGACCTCATTAACACTACACCCTGTATGCTTCAACCGATGACAATGCTTATGCAGCTACATTGTATATCTTGTGTTGCCCTATTAGGTATTCTCATGTATTTTCTTGAATTTTGTTTAATTCCCTTTTCTTCCATGTACTGAATGATCTGTTGAGCTGCTTGTAGAAAAATACTTTTCACTGCACCACGGTACACGTGACAATAAACAAAACCAATCCTATCCAATCCAATTAGAAAACAAAGTAGTACTGTATATTTGTAATAAAAAAGCATTTTGAAACCTGGTTGCTGTGATTATTGAGCAGAAAAGGCAGAAAGACTTCGCTCTTTTAATAAGACTTACCAGCTAATTCACTTGTGTGGTGACTCCGGGGAGCTTGGGCCTGGTAGTGACTGCGCTCTTGCTCAGGGTGTCATCACATCATTTCTTGCATACCCAGGATGTTTGGATTGGCAGATGGTTCAGTTTGGATCTTAGTATACCTTGAAAAGACACGCCACCTGTAGTGATATAACAGGATGGGCGAGTCAACTGCCACAGGTTTTCTTCAAGTGGAAGATGTAGCTCCGGTTTATTTACCGGAGCTTCGAGAAGAAATTCCTGTCGAAACCGTAGGTCAGATTGAAATTGAGGTACCGGCTAGAGTTACGAGATGGAGGAAATTGACCTGTTGCTCAACATTTTTATTTGAAACAGATGCAATAAACACGGCCTGGGTCTTGGCAACACAGAGCAATATTGTGGGAGATACACTGGTAATTATTCAAATACAGGGTATTTCAATGTCCAACTGAAGAGACGTCACTTCGAGTTGAAGTTCAGTTTAAACCTTTAATGCAAGCTATACGTCTAAGCTTTAGCCTTCAGACACCCTACCATTGTTCTATATTTTCTGATGATCACATGAGCGGCAACTGCTGAGTTTCAATTAAATTTATGCATGCAGCCATCCTTGCAGAGACGACACGTGATTGGGCTCCCTTCCTGCTGCCATATCAATGATCTGAGGTTATCTGTCTCCATTACCTTCCTAGTCTCTCCAAGTAGGAGCCCATGTGAGCCATTACCTTTATTTAAAACTAATATACTCTACCAGTAGAATTAGCTAATTTCTCGGGCCAAATAAAACAATTCGAAATGTATCAAAATGAATAGGAGACGATGCAAAGACGAATGGGGAAAAGTAGAGAAGAGTAAAGACAAATGGAGAAAAGTGACGAAGCAAAGAGAAAAGGAGGTGAGGCAAAACTAACTAGAAATTGAAATTAAAGCAAAAGGCCGTGGAGATGGAAATACGTGTTTGGAGTTCGAAAAACGTAGAGAAAGATGTTAAAAAGAGGAAGAATCCCAAGTTAAGGCATTGAAAATAGGCGGGAAGCAGCCAGTCATTACAGGGATGCCCAAGCGCAGTACATAACCTTCCCGAAATGTTTAAAATGAAGGACCTTTGAGAACCCAAGTGGAGTGGCAAAGAGAAACGCTGACATTTCCCCATATGGAACAAATTGCCAAGGTGAGCACAGGAAATGTATACTTCGCTGCCAGAGCAGTAGTCTGAAATTTTGCCACGGTTAATCAGGTTATAGTGCATGCATGTGCATTGGTCCTTTATGAATAAAGACCCAAGTTTCGAATGTTCAGGTGACAGATGAGCATAATTTGGAAGGGTTACGCAAAATAATTATAATAGGCGTGTATATTGGTCTCATTATATACCTTGTGTTGCCCTCGTATGTATTTTCTTTTCTTCCCTTTTCATCCCATGTACATAATGTTCTGATGAGCTGCTGGCAGAAAAATACTTCTCACTGCACCTCGGTCCACGTGACAATAAATAAATCCAATTCAATCCAATCCAATGAGCACCGCATGGTGAAATTACATATGTGGCTCTGATGGACATCAGTCTATGTGACCAATTGAAGGATTCCTACCTCTATATCATTAGAACGCATGTTGAATAAGAGCGGGTGAAAACTACAAGGCAGCAGCCATAATATATGACCATTAGATCATATAAATCAATACATTCAAATCGTAGTTCCATCAACCCCATGATTTGAAACGGCTAGGAAGTGGACAAGTGAACGTCAGACTGATGTTTGAGGCAAGGAATAGATAGTTGAGAATGCCCAGAGATCCCCTCCTCAGACTAGAAAGACAGCTACTGAGAGTGGCGCTGATATTCAGAAGCCAAGGTGTTACCAATGTAATAGCAAGGTCATTCAACATAGAGGAAGTTGCAAAAAATGCCCAACGACTTGTTGTAATCCATAAAAAAGTTTTGGAACTGGGAGGAAAGTAAGGAATACGACACAACACACTGTAGATTTAACTGAACTTAGGGGACGCCAGGTAAAGACGGCTGCTGAAGCAGTTGTACGGAATGAGGTAGATGCGAGGTATTCCTAATTTCTGTCGAAGGAGAGGATCACACAATTTTGCTGGACGGGGTGTCATAACCATAACTATTTGAACGAACACATGTGCTACGCAAACCCTCGGATTCGGCAAGGCGTTCATTCTTTCCTCCACAGAAATCAAAGAAGGTTGAGGTAAGAGTGAACATAGAACATAGAACAGTACACACAGAACAGGCCCTTCAGCCCTCGATGTTGTGCCGAGCAATGATCACCCTACTCAAACCCACGTATCCACCCTATACCCGTAACCCAACAACGCCCCACCCTCCAACCTTACTTTTAAGGAAACTGCGGGCAATTTAGCATGGCCAATCCACCTAACCCACACATCTTTGGACTGTGGGTGGAAACCGGAGCACCCGGAGGAAACCCACGCACACACGGGGAGGACGTGCAGACTCCGCACAAACAGTGACCCAGCTTGGAACCGAACCTGAAGCATTTATACTAACCACCATGCTACCGTGCTGCGCAGTGAAGGGGACAGGTCGAATTTGCATTCTAATTCCTTTGTATGAAGTAAAGTTAAGGGGATGCAGTGGCGTAGTGATACTATCGGTGGACAAATAATCCATAGACCCAGAGTCATTCTCTGGGAAACTGGGTTCAAATTCTGCCATTGCAGATGGTGGAATTTGAATTAAATACAAATCTGGAATGGAAAGATGCCGTGAAACTACGGTTGATTGTCGTAAAATCCAGGCTGGTTCACTACTGTCAGGGCAGCACAGCAGCATAGTGGATAGCACAATAGCTTCAAAGCTCCAGGGTTCCAGGTTCCATTCCCGGCTGGGAGACTGTATGTATGAAGTCTGCACGTTCTCCCCGTGTTTGCTTGGTTTCCTCCGGGTGCTCCGGTTTCCTCCCACAGTCCAAAGATGTGCGGGTTAGGTGGATTGGCCATGCTAAATTGCCCTTGGTGTCGAATAAACTTTAAGTGATGTTTGCTTGGTTCTGAGGACAGGGTAGATACGTGGGCTTCAGCAGTGTGGTCTTTCTCAGGGCCGGTGCAGAATCGATGGGCCGAATAGCCTCTGCACTGTAAATTCTAAAAATCTATAAAATTGGGGTGCAATTCAGTGTCGGGTCCAGTATTTGTCCCAACGTAAGTGAATTAGCCAATAAATCGCATTTTCCGAATATTTGTAATCCTTGACTGTTCTGATCAGTTCCAGGTACCAGATTTATAAGTAACACATCGACACAACGTTTACTAATAACAAGAAGAATATGTATATATATCGGGTCAATGAAAAAAATGAAATGAAATGTCTGCCACTTTACCTAACCCCACAACCTCCTCCAACATTTGACCCTGGCAAACAAAAGGCAGACACAAAATAAGGATAGAAAACGATTAAAAGAAAGCAGGGATCGATGGGAGTCGTTTGATGTGAGTGTTTACTTCAGTGGTTCTGTCTCTGGGAACAGTGTTGCTCATAAAAATGTGATCGGCAGAGTTCCGTCGTTTGACCACCGATGGAGCTTGGCACAAGTTGTTCAGGACAGAGAATATCAAATCGACGGCCCCAGATGATGCTGCACAAGGTTTGTTCAGATCAGTTATCGTCTCCCTGTGAAATTCCTGGGAGTTTACTCTGGAATTAGCAGACATTCTACCTCGATTTATATAATCACTGGCTGTATTATGACAAATACTCTTACTTTAAGCTTTACATTGAGCGCTTCCTAGCCCTTCAGACAGAGGGTTGAGAGTTCTACTGTGAGAAACGGCTCGTAGTTCCGTATTCGTGATATATTTATAGAATAATAGAGTCAAAGATGTTTACAACATGAAAACAGGGCCTTCAAACCAGTTTGTCCATGCCGCCCAGCGTCTATGACTATACTAATCCCACTTTCCGCATTTGGACCATATCACTCTAAACCTACCCTGTCCATGTAACTGTCTGACTGTTTTTAAAAGGAATAAATTGTATCCGCCTCTATCACTGTCTCTGACAGCTCGTCCCAGATGGTCACCAAACGTCCACTCTGGTCTCGTTTTTATATCTCCTATCTAACATTAAACCTATGCCCTCTAGATCTAGACGACTCTATTTTCGGGAAAAGATGTCGGCTATATACTTTATCTTTGCTCTTCATCATTTTATAGACCGCAATACGATTATCCCTAAGCCTCCGAAGCTCCGGGGAAATGTCCCAGCTTATCCAGCCTCTCCAAATATCACACACCAACTAGTCCTGGAAGCATCCTCGTGAATCTCCTCTGCACTGTTTCTAGTTTAACAATATCTTTCCTATAATTGGGTGACCGGAAGTAAACACACAATTCCATGTGTGGTCTTACCAATTAATTTTGCAACTTCAACAAGACATCCCAACTCATTTATTCAACATTCTGAAAAATACAACCTCGCCGACAAGGAACCATCAATCTGTACCCCTCGATCTGTTTGTCCTGAACCTGTTGATGTTTGTTTGTGCTTTTAAGAAAGAACATCCCCAAAGGTCCAGCATAAAGCGTCTTTTAGTCGCTGACAAAGAGAGGAAAAGTAGCACGGAGATTGTCCACTACCTTCTTCCTGAGCTTCATTCGCAGAACTGATGACCCGCCTTTCTCCTGGAAGATCCTGACTGCCTCCAATAATCAGAGACTGCAATCGGAGGTGTCTACGAATTATACGTTTACCGATAGGCTGTTCACAATGACTACCAAATTGACATTATATGTTCTGGCACGGAACCTAAAGGGACGTCATCAGTTAGTCAATCAGAACAGGGTAGCTCATTTCCCAAAGGCAATTATTTAAACAAAAATTCCAAAGCGCGCAGGAAGGTTGCAGCAGCTAACCAGATGTGAGTAGATGAGAACAGGCAGCAGGAATGGTCTTAAAAAAAGTCTGCGAAGTCCCAATAAACATCTCCCTCACAGGCAGCACACCCCCTTCCCAACCTCCTAGAAAAGAAAAGGAACCACAGGACATGGATGAGGAATGCAAGCCACACAAAACATATCTGTGTGACATAGCCACAATTTAAACCCCTGCCTGCTTTCAGCATTAATATCAATTTAATTTTTAAAGACATGATAAATTGCTTGCATACGGATCATTGCCTGCAAGAAATATAGAAACTAACTTCATATCAAACTGTTGCAACAATGTCTCTGACAGACAAGTATTGCCGTCTGTGTTTAAATGTCTTTGTGGACTCACGTAGTTAGGAGTCAGGAACGGACTGAGTCGCCCAGCATCGATTCTTCGTCCAACACGGCTGTCGATCTTTCAGACTCGCCTTTGTGTTCCTTGGTCTGCAACCGTTATTCCTCTGTCTGAAAGACGTCGAACAGGCACCATTCCTCAGTTTCCAACTGAGTTAGTCTCTGTGGTCAGAAACGGCTATCGTGGGTCAAACATTTTGAAGTCCTGGAAAGTAAGGAAGTGCCCTCTGCTGCTTCCATACAACTATGATTATATTACATTAGCACCTTGACTACACTTGTCGCTTACCGTCCTTCAGGTGCAACCAACAGTCCTTCTTGATTGCCTCATGAACGTTTGCCTGAATGTGAGGGTTCCAGCAACTCGAACACAAGTAAGATTGTCAAAGCTTTCTGAATTAGTAGTTCATTGTTAACCAACAGACGCTGTTCTACCCCACGAGCAATACAGTCTCTTGGCCTTGAGGGGAATATCCCCGCTACTGGATCCTCTGAGCTCTCAGTCCTCTCAGAGTGGGTTAATTGTGCTGACAGACTCTATTCCAGCATCTGCATCTCCACATTCAGAATCAGAGCCTTGGACATCCGGGATCCCATACAGTTTCGGTTCGCCTGATCCCTGCGTCTGAAGACTCACTACATGATTCGCCAACAAATTTCCCGAAACGCACGAAATGTCCTGATGGCCAATCACCTCACCCTCTGAGGCACACACATCCAGCTCCTCAAAGAGGCACTGCAACCCTGGAAAATAATGCGGTTTAAGCAGGCGATCGCCTGTTAGCACTCCCCAGTCCTCACTTCCCTCGGCATGCCCAACAGACGCTGCACAGTCAGGTATTCGTTCCTTCAAAGCAGGCCGGCCCTGGGAACTCCTTTCACCTGAGGAATGGCATTGAGTTTATTAAAAGTGGCGGTGACAAATTACATTTTGGGAAGTCCAATTCACCCATTTACTCCAGGTTGCTAACTCCGTTACGAGCTTTGGATCGATTCTTCGCCAGTTGTGGAAATTCCCTTTGTGACCTGTCGACTCGGTGACAACTGTCCATCATCGCATCATGATCAGCGACCAGATCAAAGTCAAGACTGCCGTCGGATTCTTTCTACTTGCCTTCGGATTTTCAACCACTATTTAACTAATTCATCATTGGGACCTTGGTCGGTGTGAAAACTTTCCTTACACTCCATCTCCATACCAACAGTCTTACAACAGATGTTTATTAGTACCGCCATGGAGAAATATATAGACAAATTCAAAGGTGCCAGACAATGATTGCAATGCAAGTATTTGCGGGTCATTCAGTCTTTCCAGATCCAGAGACAGGTGTAACTCCACTTGAACCTGGCATTGTAAGACTTCTTACTGTATCCGTTGAGAGATAGAAGGCTCAACTAATCAGGGAGCTCAATCTGTGACCGGGGCCGGCCTCAACATGGCAGGCAGCATGAACTGGATTACTCCACGTCTCATGAGCTAATCACTGAGTTCTGTCTGGTGCCTCATGCAATCACAATACCCAGCTAATGCCGTCTTCGAGCGAGGACTGGGGTTCAAACTTGGGTTGAATGTTGAACACACAGCTGATGAGAAAGATTCCCTGAAGTTTGGTGGATCTGTCTGTCCAAGAAATAACCTTGCACTTGATTCACTTACAGATCGCATACTAATTCCCCTTTGAAAGCTTCAATTTAACCAGTCTTCAGTACAAACTCGGGCATTGGGTTTCCGATCCTCACCACTTGTTCTTTGAAAGAGTCGTCGTTTAAATTATCATTGCTTCATTTACCCATTCATTTAAACAACTCCATTTTTTCATAAAGGGGAACCTTTCTCCCCGTCACCTCTAGAAGACTCATAATTCTGGCTTGCTCCATCAAGACTTCTCTCATACTCCTCTTCCCCAAGGAAAACTTACTTAATGCCTGCCAATTCTGCAAATAACTGAAAATCCTCAGCACTGGTAACATTCTGGTGAATCCTTTCTGTACTCCATATAATACCGTCAAATCATTCCTGAACTGCAGCGGCCAGAATGGACATCACGGCAACACAGTAGTTAGCACTATGGCATCAAAGGTCCAGGGTCCTATGTTCGAGCCCGGTTGGGCCACTGTCTATGTTGAGTCTGCACGTTCTCCCCGTGTCTGTGTGGGTTTCCTGCGGGTTCTCCGCTTTCCTCCCCAAGCCCCGGAAGACGGACTGTTAGGTAATTTGGACGTTCTGAATTCGCCATCTGTGTACGCGAACAGGCGCTGGAATATGGCGACTCGGGGCTCTTCACAATAACTTCAACGCAATGTAAGCGCACTTGTGACAATAAAGAATATAATTATAAAAGCAAATTACAGCCAATGCTGGAAACTGAAAGCAGAGAGAAAATGCAATAAACTCTCAGCAGGTCCGGCAGCATCTGTAGGAAGATAAAGGTGCTAAAATTCTGGGACCAGAAGACCCTTTGTCAAAAATAAGATTATTATTATTACAATTTCAATGTAACCTTATTGGTCGTGCGCTCTATTCCCTTATCGATAAAGCTTACTGAATGATATTGGAATCTATATTCACTCAAAATATCCCACTATTAAACAGCAATTAGTCTCCTCCTGCTGGTGTTATCCATATTCATTTTATGTTAAGACATTGTCCACATCTTCGCCGGATCTATCTGGCCATTTTTGGGAAAAGTCCCGGCATTGTTTAAGTTCCCAAGCACGGCCCACATTTTGCGCGAGGAGGAATGTGTTATATCCACTTCCGTATTCAACACTCGCTTGGTTGAAAAACGGATAATTTAAAAGGACCCAATTTCTCTTGGCGAACTCTGAAAAATCGTTTATTTGTTTTAAACGAGCCAATGAATAAGTATCCTTCCATACGGACAGCACGCACCCTGACTAATATCCCGTCCCTGTCAACAGCCCTATCCTGAGTTCGTCCTCCCTATTAACATCCCCTAACTCGTGGAATGCCCTCTCTGTGAACAGCCCCCATACTAACATCACCCCACTCTGCGAACAGCCCCTACACTAATCCCCACCCTCTGAAACCCCACTAAACTCACTAATTCCCCACCCTGTGAATTAATTCCACACCATGGCAACACCCCAGAACCTCCCTAATTCCCCCTCCCTATGAAGAGCACCGACACGGAATGACCACCCCACCCTGCGAAATATCTCTACATTGACTGATCACCCCACTCTTCGAACAACCCCTATACTGACAGATCACCCCACAAGGCGAACATACCCTGCAATGACTATTCAGCCACACTCTGAACAGCCCGGACCCTCATCTATTACACAACATGAGAACAGCCCTTAATCTGCCTAATCCCCCTTCCCTGTGAACATCCTCAACCCAAAATAATCCTCCCTCCTGGTGCAAAGAGCCGACACCGAACAATTATCGATCCATGTGTACAACCCCAAACCTGGTTCATTTCTCCTCATCTCAACAGCTTGACTAATTCTCCTCCATGTGAACAGTGCTTACCGTGATCAATTCCATGTCCTAGTTTTATGCCCCTAACTTGACGACTTCTCTGTCCCCGTAACAGACCCTAAGACGAGCTTTGACAAAGAGTCATCGGACTCGAAACTTTAGCTATTTTCTCTCCCTCAAGATGCTGCCAGACTTGCTGAGACATTCCAGCATTTTCCCTTTCGTGTCAGATTCCAGCATTGGCACTCATTTGCTTCTAACGTGACGCCTCTACCTGTCGCGATGCGCAGCCCTACTCTGATTATATCTTCTACCTGTGAACAGGGGCTGGCTTAGCTCACAAGGCTAAATCCCTGGCTTTTAAAGCAGACCAAGCAGGCCAGCAGCACGGTTGGATTCCCGTACCAGCCTCCCCGGACAGGCGCCTGAATTTGGCGACTAGGGGCTTTTCACAGTAACTTCATTGAAGCCTACTCGTGACAATAAGTGATTTTCATTTCATTCATAACAGCCTCTACCTTAACGAATTCCCACTCCATGTAAATACAGTAACTCACTGTCCCTTCCCGCGAATGACTACCACGACTAATTTCCCTCGTTGCGAACTTCCCCACTAAAGACTAATCCCTATTAATAGCCACTGCCCTGACAATTTATTTTCGCTGTGAACAATACCTAAACTAATTCTTTCCACATCACAGTTTACACCACCTCCAACTGTGTTTAAATTCTTTCTAACTTTCCTTAAATTATCTCCAAATCTCCTTGTATTGTCTCTAACTCTGTTTAAATTATATTTAACTCTCTGCAATTCTCTCCAACCTTCTATAAATTCTCTACAACTGTTCCTAAATTTGATCGAACTCGCTTTAAAATCTATCTTACTCTCTTCACATTATCTTTAACTCCCTTTAAATCTATCCAGCGCTCATTGAATTGCTGAAAGTTTCTTTAAATACTCACACTCTTTAACTTATCTCTAACTCTCTTTAATGTCTCCATAACTATCTATAAATTCTCTATAACACTATTTAAATTATCACTCTCTTTAAATTCTTTCTGACTCTTTTTACCTCCTCTCTAATGCTCCATGGGGTTACTGTCCATCTCTTTCAAATCATGTTCACTCTCTTTGAAGCATATCACTCAGCACATTGACTCTTACCGTATCTCTAAGTTCACTCTCATTCTCCTTAAATTCACTCAAACTCTCTTTAACTGCTGTTCAACTTTATAATTGCTACCTTTCTTTGAATTATATTAACCAACATTAAAATCGCTTTAATTCTCTTTCAATTCGCTCTGACTCTCCTTAGGACTGTCTAAATCTATTGTAATTCTATTTATCGATTTTTAAGTATCTCTCACTCTCTTCATACTTTCCCCACACTTCTGATATGAATCTATCAACTGCTAACATGATTCCTGATTTTGCAAACTGCCAATCCAGTCGTGGTTGATAACAGTGAGTTAATTGGAAAGGTTACATGCAAGTGTTACATGCGCTGCACTCATGCCAACTTACGAGGTATCTAACTTCCTGGCGTTTTGGGCCCTATGACTGCGTCTTTGTGGTTCCCTAGATGGTGCAGCAGCATTGGAGCCGGACTGCTGCGGCTCCTGCCCTCCGACCTTGGTCCCCGCAGCACTTGTTTCCTGGAGTGGCCCGGCCTGGATGGGCCAGGCTGCACTTCGGGCGTCCTGGATGGCAAGGTGCCAACCTGTTCTGCTCACTGCCCAACAGATGCAGCAGGGAAGGCACGGAGAGAGTGAGAGGTGCCGTGATGTTCTAGCAACTCCCCTTCAGGTGTGGCCGCCACAGGGCCCAGCCCCCTCCTCCCTCGTGGTGCCCGATTGGCTCCTAGGCATCTCCATGGAATGGCGTTGTGAGGGGAGACAAGCCCCGAGGCACCACCGACACCTGGCGCTGCCAGTCCTGGTAGTCGGCTATCGACCAGGGCATGAACGACACAAGCGATGGAGTTCAGGGAGAGGGCCATCCCTGTCTGGGAGGGTGACACCTCAATCTGTGCCTGTGCAACTCCATCCAGCATCGGGGCAATGCCGCCGATGCTCTCAGCGATGGCCTGCTGAGACTGACCCATTACCTTGACAATGCCGATGATGCTCTCAGCGATGGCCTGCTGAGACTGATCCATCACCTGGGCAATGCCAACGATGCTCTCAGCGATGGTCTGCTGAGACTGAGCCATCGCCTGAGCAATACCGCCAATGATCTCAGTGATGTGCTGCTGAGACTTACCCATCACCTGGGCAATGCCACCAATGATCTCAGTGATGTGCTGCTGAGACTGACCCATCACCTGGGCAATGAGGCCGATGCTCTCAGCGATGGTCTGCTGAGACTGACCCATCACCTGGATAATGCCCGCGATGCTCTCAGCGATGGCCTGCTGAGACTGACCCATCACCTGGGCAATGCCGCCGATGCCCTAAGCGATGGGCTGTTGAGACTGACCCATTACCTGGACTATGCGGCTGATGCTCTCAGCGAAGGCCTGCTGAGCCTGACCCATCAACTGGACAATGCCGCCCATGCTCTCAGCGATGGCCTGCCAAGACTGAGCCATCACTTGGGCAATGCCACCGGTGCTCTCAGCGAAAGTCGTCTTAGACTCTGCCACGCTGCAGACTGCCGCTGAAATCTCTTGCTGGCTCTGCCTCTGAGATGCAGCCCCATACTGGGCCACGGATGACGCACGCACAACAAGCCCATGCCTTGAATGTCTTGACCTATGTCCACCACCCCATTGCCTCCTCCCAGGAAGCCACCCGTACGGTGTCGGCCTGGGTGGCAGCCATGATCGGCACCACTCCCTGCTCCTGGACGCTGATTTGCTCCTCCATCTGCGTCTGCAGCTGATGAAAGCCGTCCGTCATCCGTTGTCTGGTCCCTGGATGACTGACTGTGTCGGTTCTCTGGTTGGTGCTGGCAACCCGTAAACCATCTGGGCGGCAGCTGGTTGCTGGGACCGGGTTGTCCTCTGACCGGACAACCCCTCGGCAGTTCCTTCCTCCACCTGCTGTACCGGAACGGCAGTGTGGTGCACAGCAGTGATGTCCCAGAAGCTTCATCACTAAATTGCGCAACCGAGGTGAGAGTCTCTGCGATGGTGGAGGGTATGGGACAGAGCAGCGACACAAAGTCCATGTCAACGGAGCCGAAGTTCCGGTGCCCTGCGTCGACCCTTGGCCCGACGATCCCTGTCGCCCCCTTCTTTGTCTCAGTGTCTGATCTGTCCGTTCTCTGGGTGTCGCTCTTCTGGGCTGCTGTCCTCTCGGTGTCCATCCTGTGTGTCCGTCCTCTGGGTGTCCGTCCTCTGTATGTCAGTGTCCTGGGCATCCGTGTCCTGGGTCTCTGTGAGGGCGGCAGGGCTTCTGAGACGGCTGCCCTCCCGCCGTGGCTGGCGTACAATTGGTCCACTGGACCTGGCACTGGTCGTTGTCGTGGTAATTTAAACACTATCCTCTATTAAACGGAAACCATTTATATAATAGCCTCTGTTAAACAGAGGCCATTGAAGGAGTGTTCTCCATTGAATAAAGACAATTTGAACAGTGTCCCCCATTAAATAGAGATAATTTAAGCAGTGGCCTCTATTAAACGGAAACCATTTGAGCAGTGCCCTCGATTAAATGGCGACAATTTAAACCATGTCCTCCATTAAGTTTGTGGACATCTATCAGGTTGGCCCTCAACCGCCGTCGTTCCAGTGAGAACAAACCGAGATTATTGAACCTCCCTTCATAGCTTGTGCTCTCCATACCAGGCAACATT
Source organism: Scyliorhinus canicula (assembly GCF_902713615.1). Lineage (NCBI taxonomy): Eukaryota > Metazoa > Chordata > Chondrichthyes > Carcharhiniformes > Scyliorhinidae > Scyliorhinus > Scyliorhinus canicula. The sequence goes on from NW_024055732.1 coordinate 700,189, forward strand.
CTGGTAAATCTCTTCTGCACCCTCTCTAAGATATCCACATTCTTCGGGTAGTGTCGCGAACAGAATTGAACACGGTCCTCCAAGAGGGGCCTAACGAAGCTTTCATACATCTGCAACATGACTTACCAATTTTTATACTCAATGCCCGGCCAATGAAGGCAAGCATGTCGTATACGTTCGTGATTACCTTCTCCACCTGAATGAAAATCGCTTGCCACATGTAGGCTTCAAATGAAGTTACTGTGAAAAGTCCCTAATCGCCACATTCCAGCGCTTGGTCGGGGAGGCTGTTCCAGGAAGGGAACCGTGCTGCTTGTCAGCCTTGGTCTGCTTTAAAAGCCATTTTTTTAGCCATGTGGTAAGCCAGCGTCCTTCAGTGACCTGTGGACTTGTACACCCAAATCCTTCTGACAGTCAATACTCTTGAGAGTTGTTCCATTCACTGGATATACCTTACCTGCATTTGACCTTCCAAAATGCATTCCCTCACATTTGTCCAGCTTAAACTCCATCTGCCATCTCTCCGGCCATGACTAAATGATCCAAATCATCTGACAGTCCTCATCGCTGTCCGCAATTCTACCAAACGTTGTGCCGTCTACAAACGTACTAATCAGACAAGCTACATTTTTCACCATTTCTATCTGTCTGCCACGAGGGGGCTTGTCAAAGGCCTGACTGAATTCCATGTGGACAACATTCACTGCCCTACCTGCATCAGTGGTCTTTTTGATAGCCTTGAAAACTCTATCAAGTAAATGAGCCACGACCTCTCCATTCACACAGCCGCCCTACCCCTCTGTAGTGCTCTCTATTAAAGGGCACCCATTTAATCAATGCCCACTTCGAAGCGGCCATATAAACAGGTTGCTCAATTAATCGGAGTCCATTTAATCAGTTCCCGCTATTAAACGGGCACCATTTAAGCAGTGTCCTCGTTTAAACGGAATCCAACTAAATTTTAATTATTTAAACGGAGACCATTTAGGCTGTGTTCTCCATTAAAAGGGGACCATTTGAACAGTGCACGCTATTGAACGGAGACCATTTATACAGTATCCGCCATTAATTGGAGACAACCTAAACAGTTCCTTCAATTAAACAGAGACCATTTGAACAATTCCCCCTCTTAAAAAGACTGTATTTAAGCAGTACACCATTAAAGGGAGACCATTTAAGCTGTGTTCGCGATTTAATGGAGAACATTTAAGCAGCACTACTTTAATCTATATCATGGAAACAGTGCCCTCCATTAAACAGAGGACAGTTAAACAGTGCCCTCTATTAAAAGTATACGATTTTTGTAGTGTCATTTTTAAATGGAGACCATTTAAATAGTGCCCTTTATTACACGGATACCATTTGAGCTCTGTTCTCAATTAAACGAAGACAATTAATACAGTACCCTCCGTGAAACTTATACCATTTAAAGAGTTCCCAGTATTAAACGAAGACTATTTGCACAGTTTCGTCTATTAAACGGTGCTTTTAAGCAGAACTTCTTGAAAGAGAGAACATTTGATTAGCCTTCTCCATTTAATGTGGTTCATTTAAAAAATGCCTTCGATTAAACAGCGAGCATTTAAATAGTGTCCTCTGATAAACGGCAATCATTTAAACAGTGCCCTCTATTAACGTGAGACCATGTAAACAGTGTGCTCCATTAAACGGAGACCATTTAAACTGTGCCCTCTATTAAAGTGAGACCATTTAAACTGTGTTCTCCATGAAACAGCGCCCATTTAAACAGTGTGCTCTTTTAAAGTGAGACAATTTAAGTCGTGTTCTCCAATAAACGGAGAGCATTTAAACAGTGTCCTCTCGTAAAGTGAGACAATTTAAGCCGTGTTCTTCATAAAAAGGCGACCGTTTAAACAGTGTCCTCTATTAAACGGAAACCATTTAAACTGTGCTCTCTGCTAAACAGAGATAATGTAAACAGTGTACTCCATTCAATGCAAACCATTAAAACTGTGCTCTCTATTATAAGGTGTCCATTTAAATAGTGTCCTCCAATAAACTGAGACAATTTACACAGTGTCCACTTTTAATCGGAGACAATTTATTCAGTGCCCTCTATTAAACATTTAATCAGTGTCTTCGGCTAATCGGAGACAATTTAAGCAGTGTCACTTTTGAAATTCTTCTGAATTTGGAGAAGAGTCCATGGCCAGTCTGATGGTGTGATGGAATTTATTGATCTCATCGTATAGTCGTGTCAGTGATTCTTCGCTGTGGGTCTAAAGGAAAAAACTGTCATCGACGTATCTGATGTATAACGTCGGTTGAAGGCCCTGTGCGATGAGGAAGTCTTGCTCAATCTTGTGCATGAAGATGTTGGCATATTGAGGTGCGAATTTGTTCCCCATTCTCCAAATTCTGTTGCATTCTTGCACACACTCATCTCCATCAAGGACGGTCACCAAAGCACTTTGCTTTACTGCAAGCCCACAGATACCCTCACGATGCTTCACTTCTCCAGCATTCACCCGCAACACATTAAAGAAGCCATCCCCTATGGACAAGCCCTCCGTATATACAGGATCTGCTCAGACGAGGAGCGTAACAGACACCTACAGATACTGCAAGATGCCGTCGTACGAATGGGATATGATGCTCGACACATCGATCGACAGTTCTAACGCGTCACAGCAAAAAACCGCATCGACCTCCTCAGAAGACACACACGGGACACCATTGACAGAGTACCCTTCGTCGGCCAGTACTTTCCTGGGGTGAAGGAACTACAGCATCTTCTTCGCAGCCTTCAACACATCATCAGTGAAGATGAACATCTTGCCAGGGTCATTCCCACACCCCCATTACTGGCCTTCAAACAACCGCGCAGCCTCAAAGAAACCATTGTTTTCAGCAAATTACACAGCCTTCAGAACAGCGACCACGACACCACACAACCCTGCCAGGGCCATCTCTGTAAGACATGCCAGATCATCGAATTGGATACCACCATTACACGTGGTAACACCACCCACCAGGTACGCGGCACATACACGTGCGACTCGACCAAGGTAGTCTACCTCATACGCAGCAGGAAAGGATGTCCCGAAGCGTGGTACATTGTCGAGACCATGCAGACACTGCGACAACGAACGAACAGGCATTGTGTGACAATCACCAGGCAGGAATGTCCCTTTCCACTCGGGGAACACTTCAGCAGTCAAGGGCATTCAGCCTCTGATCGCCTGTTCAACGTTCTACAAGCCGGTCTTCAGGACACGCGACAACACAGAATTGCCGAGAAAAAACTTATAGCTAAGTTTGGCATGCATGAGTGCGGCCTCAACCGGGAACTGGGATTCATGTCGCATTACATTCACCCCCAACCATCTGGCCTTGACTTGCAAAATCCTACCAACTGTCCTGGCTTGCGAAAATTCACACCTCTTTAACCTGTGATTATCCCTCTCTCTGGATCTGTAACGAATTGATTACCCGCAAATGCTCGCATTCCAAGCATTGTCCAGCATCTCTGACTTTGTCTATATAAATGTCTCTGGAACATACCTCTCCATTCACCAGAGGAAGGAGCAGTGCTCCGAAAGCCCGTGTTTGAAACAAACCTGTTGGACTTTAACCTGGTGTTGTAAGACTTCTTACTGTGCTCACCCCAGTCCAACGCCGGCATCTACACATCATGGCTTTCATCTACAAACTTAGTTACCTCCTCAAAAAATTCAGTGAAATTTGTGTGGCAAGAGTTTTCCTTGTCGAATTTAAACGGGGACCATTTAAGCACTCTTCTCCGTTGAATGGAGACCATTTAAGCAGCACCCCTTTACGCTCCACCAGTTTAACTGCCTTCTATTAAACATAGACCATTTAAGTAGTGCTCGTTTTAACAGAGAACGATACGCAGTGTTCTCACTTTGACAGATACCATTTAAAAAGTATTCCTTTAAACGGAGACCATTTAGGCAGAGTCCGCCATTAAACGGAATACATTTAGGCAATACTTCACTAAATTGAGGGCTTTTAAAGAGTATTCGCCATTAAACGGAGACTATTTAAACAGTGCACCCTGCTTAACGGCGGTTATTTAAACACTGCCCTCGATTAAAGTGAGACAGTTTAAGCAGTTTCGTCTGTTAAAGGGAGATACTTAAACTGTGCCCTCTATCAAAGTGAGACTGTTTAAGCAGTCGTCAGTTAACCAGCGATCATTTAAACAGTGTCCTCTGTTAAACGCACACCATTTAAACTGCGCCATTTGTTAAATTGAGACAGTTTAAGCAGTAACCTTAGTTAAAAAGCGACATTTAAACAGTGTCCTCTGTTAAACGGTGATCATTCAAACAGTGTCCTATATTCAATTGAGGCAGTTTAAGCAGCGTTCTCCGTCAAACAACGACCATTTAAACATCTACTAAACGGAGAATTGAAACAGTGTCATCCATTCAATTCAAACCATTTAAACTGTTCGCCATTAAAGGGTGTCCATTCAAACAGCATCGTCAAATAATCAGATGTCATTTAAAGTGTCCACGATTAATCGGAGACAATTTAAACAGTGTCCTCTATTAAACGGCATCCATTTAAGCAGACTTCTCCATTAAATAGAGACTTGAAGCAGTCTTCTCCATTAAACGGGGACCATATCAGCAGTGTCTACCAATAAACGGCGACCACTTACACTGCGCTCTATTAAACAAAGACCACTTAAGCAGTTTTCTCCATTAAAATTAGACAATTTAAGCATTGTCTATTAAAAGGAGACCATTTGAACAATCTCTTCTCTTAAACGGACTGCATTTAAGCAGTACTCCTTTAAACTAAGATCTTTTATGCGGTGTTCGCAATTTAACAGAGACCATTTAAACATTACTCCTTGAAACTGGGCCATGTATACAGTGCCCTCCATTGAACGGATGACATTTAAACAGTGCACTCTGTTAAACTGAGACAATTTAAGTAGTCTCATTCTTAAAATGGAGACGATTAAAACAGTGCCCTATATTAAACTGGGACAATTATGCTGTGGCCTCGGTTAAACGGAGTCCAACTAAGCAGTACGTATTTTAATGGAGACCATTTAACCAGTATTCTTCATTTAGAGGAGACCATTCTCGAACACCCTCTATTAACCGAGACCATTTAAGCAGTGTTTTCCATTAAAAGGAGACCATTTAAACAGAGTCCACCATTAAATGGAGATCATTTGAACAGTGTCCACCATTAAACGGAGTCCACTTAAACAGTTCCCTCAATTAAAGACAGACAACTTGAACACTGTCCTCTATTAAAGGACTGTATTTATGCAGTACACCTTTAAACAGAGACCATTTAAGCAGTGTTCGCCATTTCATAGAGGCCATTTCAAAAGCATTCCTGTAAATCAGGTCATGCAAACAGTGTCCTGCATTAAACGGGGGACATTTAAACCGTAACCTCTATTAAACGGAGACGATTTAAGTAGCGTCATTGTTTTACATGGAGACCTTTTAAGCAGTGCCCACTATTAAATGGAAACTTTTAAACAGTTCCCTATATTAAACGGAGACCATTTGAGCTCTATTGTCCATTAAACAGAGACTATTAAAACAGTATCCACCATGAAATGGAGAGCATTTAAACAGTGCCCTCTATTAAACCGACATAGTTTGATCAGATTCCTCCATTCAACAGATTGCATTCTGGTAGTACTCATATGAACGGAGACCATTTAAGCAGCTCTCCCTTAAACTAGACCATTTAAACCAGGAGTTCTCAACGTTTTTTAACCCATGGACCCCTTTTTTGTGGACCCCCATAGCCATTCCACAGAAAAAAAGCTTCTTATATGCGTGGAAAACTAATCCTTACATTTTGTCCGATGACTAAAGTCCATCTGCCTTACCGTGAGGGTTGGAAACGTATTAGCGGTATTTCCGTACGTTGCCAAACGTATTCTAATATGAAAAGTAATGAAAAAAACCTTTTACTAAATTGAATTAAATTACTCTAAAATCACCAATTCATATCAAATATACACAGTTCCTAGTGATTACTGTGTTAAACTTGTCAAGGAGAAACAATGGGTGATTTTCACCTCTGTTTGTTCTAGGTAACTTTAAATTTATGACACTGTCAAATGTAAAGTATTTTTCTTCCTCTTGATTGCCATAAACAATTCATAGCTACATGAATATTTCAACTTTTAGTATTTTAATATGGCGTAGATTACTGTAAAAAGATAATTCTCAGTAATAACAATTGTTCTGAAGTAGAATTGTTCTATGGACCACTAAAATATAACCGTGAACCCCCAATTCGGTATTTTTTTGTGTGGACCCCCAGTAATGTTACATGGACCCCCAGGGTCCATGTGGACCCCGGTTGAGAACCACTGATTTAAACAGTGCCCTCCGTTAAATGGAGACCACTTAAAAAGTTCCCTCAATTAAACGGATGACATTTGATCAGTTCCCTCTATTAAGCAGTACTTGTTTAAAAAGGATTCAGAGGATATTTACTAGGATGTTGACTGGTATGGAGGGAAGGTCTTACGAGGAATGGCTCAGGGCCTTGAGGTTGTTTTCATTAGAGAGGAGAAGGCTGAGAGGTGACTTAATAGAGACATATAAGATAGTCAGAGGGTTAGATAGGGTGGATAGTGAGAGTCTTTTTCCTCGGAGGTGATGACCAACACGAGGGGACATAGCTTTAAATTGAGGGGTGGTAGATATAGGACAAATGTCAGAGGAAGTTTCTTTACTCAGAGAGTAGTAGGGGTGTGGAACGCCCTGCCTGCAACAGTAGTAGATTCGCCAACTTTAAGGGCATTTAAGTGGTCACTGGATAGACATATGGATGAAAATGGAATAGTGTAGGTCAGACAGGATTCAGATGGTTTCACAGGTTGGCGCAGCATCGAGGGCCGAAGGGCCCGTACTGCGCTGTAATGTTCTATGTTCTCGAGACCATTTAAGCAGTGTTCACCATTGAACAGAGACCGTTTAAGCATTCCTCCTTTAAACTGGAACATTTCAACAGTGCCCTCCATTAACCAGAGACCATTTGAACCGTCTCAACATGTTTAACGGAGTCCATTGAACGAGTGCTCCTTCAGACAAAACATTTAAACAATGTTCTCCATTTAATGGAGAACATTTAAAACTACTCCTTTAAACGGAGACGATTTGACGAGTGCGCCTTTAAATTGAGAGCTTTTGATGTGTATTCTCCATTTAACGGAGACGATTTAAACAGTGCCCTCCATTAAAAGGAGACGATAAAAATGTGTTCTTCGTTAAACGGAAACCATTTAAACAGTGGCCTATATCAAACATAGTCTAGTTAAGCAGAACTCCTTCAAACGGAGTCCAATTAAACAGCCATCTCCAGTTCAACGAGATTGGGGGCGGACGTTTGAGGGCAAATCAACAACTCATATATGGGAGGCCTTCAACTGTGAGTTGAAAGCAATTCAGGACCGGCATGTACAGAGGAAGGATAAATATGGCCGATTTCTGGATAATGAGAGATTTTGTCATCCTCGTCAAAAATAAAAAAAACAGTCATTTGTCAGCGTTAGAAGGCTGGGAACAGACGAAACCTCAAAGTAGGAAGGAACTTAAGTAAGACGTCAGGAGGGATAAAAGGGGGTCACCGCAAGGCATTAGGAAATAGGTTAAGGATAATCCGAAGGCATTTTACACGTACATAAAAAGAAAAGGGTAGCCAAAGAAAGGGCTGGCTTACTGAAGGACAGGCAAGGAAATCTATGCTAAATACCGACCACTGCTCTCAGGTTTAGTTCCTCCACTAGCTAGTTAATCAATTAGATGTGTTTTGCAATATATTATTTTCAAATTTAACAGATGACCAACCAGCCAAAAAGGTCACAGCTTTACTGTGATGCCAGTTAAGTCCCGCACCCCCCACCCACAGACGCAGGTGCACAATTTGAAAACGTAAACAAAATAAAAATCACTTACTTTCCCAGGAGGCTCCATGGTTCTCTACCTGCAGATTAACAATTGCAGTACAGAAGAAAGAGAACGAAAGTTAGGGAAAAGCACCTTCTCCCACTATTCTAACCGATTTCTGCAAATTACAAATTTCCAATTCCCACACGAGATGTGTCTCACTCACTCAGGATGTGTCTCCTTCACCTGCGCAAAGGTAGCATGCAGGCAGCCTGTGTAGATAGCCTGGCCACAGTCAGATGTTAGCTGCCAAAAGATACAGTAGGAATTTGATCCCTTGGAGGCAGAGAGGTGGCATATGGAGTTCAATCCGGACAAATTTAAGGAAAAGCATGTTGGAAGTTGTCTACCTGTCTAACCAGTCCAAAGATGTGCGGGTTAGGTGGATTGGCCATGCTAAATTGCCCGTAGGGTCCTAAATAAGTAAGGTTAAGGGGTGGGGGGGGGGGTGGGGGGTTGTTGGGTTACGGGTATAGGGTGGATACGTGGGTTTGAGTAGGTTGATCATTGCTCGGCACAACATTGAGGACCCAAGGGCCTGTTCTGTGCTGTACTGTTCTATGTTCTATGTTCTGATGCAGGTAGGGAATATACAGTGAATGGTAGTATCCGCAAGACATCGGTGTCACGTCTACAGGTCACTGGAAGGGGAACGCGGTGGAGAAGGTTGTGAAGAAGGCATTGGTTATGCTTGCCATCATTGGCCACGGTATTGAGTTTAAAAATTATTAAGTCATGGTGCACCAAAAAGCATCTTAGTTTGGCCACACTTTGAGTATAGTGTTCAATTCTCGTCGTCACACTACCAGACGGATGTGGCTTTAGAGAGGGTGTAGAATCGATTTAACAGGATGCTGCACGCAATCGAGGGCATTAGCTATGAGGAAAGGTTGAATAAACTCGGTCTGTTCTCACTGGAACGACAGAGGTTGAGGAGCGACCTGACAGAGATCTGCAATGCTCTTTGTTAGGGTTTAAACGAGTTTTGGCATGCATTATTACCTTGGAATTCGTTGTTGTGGCCATTTCGGAGACATGGATAAAGCAGGGACATGAATGGTTATTGCAGGTGCCGGGGTTTAGATATTTGAGTAAGCTCAGGGAAAGAGGTACAAGAGGGGAAGGGGTGGCATTGTTAGTTAAGTACAGTATTACGGTGGCAGAAATGACGTTGGATGAGTACCCATCTACTAGGTAGTATGGGCTGAGGTTAGAAACAGGAAATGAGAGGTCACCCTGCGAATGGCTTTCTATAGGCCACCGAAAAGTTCCAGAGATGTAAATGCAAAGATTGCAAAAATGATTCTGGATAAGAGCGAAAGTAACAGGGTAGTTGTTTTGGGGGACTTTAACTTCGCGTATTTCAGATGGGTCCGTTTTTGTCCAATGTGTGCAGGAGTGTTTCGTGACAGTATGTAGACAGGCCAGCGAGAGGCGAAGCCATAGTTTTAGTACTGAGTAATGAACCAGGACAGGTGTTATATTTGGAGGTAGGCGAGCACTTTGGTGATGGTGACCACAATTCGATTACGTTTACTTTAGTGATTGAAAGGGATAGGTATATACCGCAGGTCAAGAGTTATATCTCGGAGAAAGACAATTATGATGCAATGACGCAAGGCATTGGAAGCATTGGATGGGGAGGGAAACTGCAGGGATGGGCACAATTGAAATGTGGAACTTATTTAACGAACTGCTACTGCGTTTCCTTGATAAGTATTTACCTGTTAGGTGTAGAGTTCTGTGCAGAGCCAGCTTGAACAATTAAAGGTGTGTTGGTGAAAAAGGAGCAGAACTCTTGCCTCTTCATACCACAGCATCTAATGCATCTAACAATTGGTAGCAGAGAATGGGTGCTGTGTAAATGTGAAGTTTTGAAATATACAATTTTTCCAGATCAAACAACGGAGTGAAAAAAAGGGAAACATGGCTGAACCAAGGACGAAGCTAGCTGCATTCGACTGTCCTCCCTTGTTTTCTGAAAGTGAATCATACGACCAATGGAGAAGTGCAGTAGTTATGTGGACTAAGGTGACTGCTTTATGAAAGAGAAAACAATTTATGGCATTGGCTCTTTCTTTACCATATGGCAGGAAAATACGAAACAAAGTCCTTTCTGAGCTCGATTTGGAAAAGATAGCCTCAGAAGAAGGTTTGGCGACGTTATTGCATTTTATGGATAAGAGTTATAAGAAAGATGACTTGTTAAGTGCGGATGAAGCATGGTCTGATTTTGATGAATTCCGGAAAATGGACGACTATATAATGGAATTTGGCAGACTATATAAAAGGCTGCATAAACACAGGCTGGAATTTCCACAATCTGTGTTGACAAGGAAATTATGAAGACAGAAACCCAGTTAGACCCTACAATACGAGGATATCATAGATATCATAGAATTTGCAGTGCAGACGGAGGCCATTCAGCTCATAGAGTCTCCACCGGCTCTTGGAAGGAGCATCCTACCCAATGTCAAAACCTCCACCGTATCCCCATAACCGAGTAACCCCACCCAACACTAAGGGCAATTTTGGAGTAAGGGCAATTTATAATAGCCAATCCACCATTGAGGTTGTGACATCGTATAACTTATTTTTCAAAGATGTGAACAAACAGATTACGATATCGTGTTCAGTGAAAGGAAATATTATTTTTGTGAGTGAATGACCTCTTTCCAAACACTGGACTGTGTTGATCACATTGTTAAACTAACATGAACAGAAAGGATGCTGCCCACTGAGTCACCATCAGTCCCATCTCTAGATCTCAGATTGTTTCAGTGATAACCCTCACTCCACTGTGACCATTCAGTGTTTCAGTTCCAATTGCCACTGTGTTTCTGTGGGAGGATCCACTGCACTGTGAGGTGTTGCTGCCTCTAACTGTGACCATTCAGTGATTCAGTTCCAATTGCCAGTGTGTTTCTCTGAGTGGTTCTCCTGCACCCTATGGTATAGCTGTGTCTAACTGTGACTTTTCCGTTATTTGATTTCAGTGGGTTCTCTTGCGTATAAGTAGCTAATTGCAATATCTCCAAAATCTGGAACTATTTAAAGCGCAAAGTATATGATCCATATCTACATCTGATAAAGCCCCTCAAAAAGAGAAAACATTTGGAATCATTCGAAACATTAGAACCTCAGAACACCAGGTGGCTGGAGCAGATACAAACTCATCACCTCAGAGAGCAGCATTTAAACATGTACATCTGTGAAAACTAATAACCCGTCTCTCCCTGAAACCGGCCGCCCATCTGGTACACACACTTAAACTGGGAGATAGACAGGGTGCGATATGGAGGAAGAGAGAACTGGTCTGTGAGATGTACTGATAGAAGACAGGGTGAGAGAGAAAAGGGGTGGGAGGATATAGAATGGGAGAGAATGAAGGTGGTAGAAATAAAGTATAAAACGAGAGAAGGTGGTAGATTGAGAGAAAGTGAAGCAGAGAGTGGAGAGCGAGCGGGTGAGTGGATGAGGGAGGCAGATTTTGTGAGAAGGATGGTGTATTAAATACTAACATAATCATAGTCTCAATTAAAGGAGAGAACGAGTGAGTGACTGAGTGGGAGAGGGAAAGATTGTGAGGGAAAGTGTCCGAGAGGGAAAGAGTGTGAGAGAAAGTATGAGAGAGTGAGAAAACGTGTCAGTGAGGGAATTGTGTGAGAGGGGGAGGCATGGAGGGATATATAGGGATGGAGTGAATGTGAGAGAGGGAGAAAGTGAGATAAAGTGTCAAAGTAGGTGTGAGTGAAGGAGGGAGGGAAGAATGGAGGGAGAGAGAGGGGGGATGAAGTGTGAGAGAGGGACAGAGTGTGGGAGAAAATGTCTAAAGGAGGTGTGAGACGGAGGGAGGGAGGCATGGAGGGAGACAGAGGAAGGGGGAGAGTGTGAACGAGGGACACAATGTGATAGACGGGCAAGTACGAGACAGGGGGAAATGTGTCAGAGAGAGTGGGAGTGGGTATCAATGAAGAAGAAAGCACGAGAGAGGCGGGAATTTGAGAGAGGGAGTGTGAGAGTCGGAGAGATGGAGGGAGTATGAGAGATGGAGGGTGTGAGAGACGGAGGATTTGTGAGCGAGGGAAGGAGTGTGAGTGATGGCGGGAGTGTGAGAGAGGTAGGGAGTGTGGGGAATGGAGTGTGTGAGAGAGATGGAGGGATTGTGAGAGATAGAGGGAGTGTGAAAGATGGACAGAGTGTGAGAGGGAGGGAGTGTGAGAGAGGGAGTGTAAGTGAGGGAGTGAGTTCGATAGAGGGAGAGTGTGTGAGAGATGGAGGGAATTTGAGTGAGGGAGTGCGAGATAGAGAGAGAGTGTGAGAGAGGTAGAGAATTTGAGAGAGGGAGAGTGTGTGGGAGTGTATGAGTGGGAAGGAATTTGAGAGAGGCATAGTGTGAGAGAGGGTGGATGAGAGAGGGCGAGTGAGGAAGGGTGAGTGAGGTAGAGAATGTGTTAGAGGGGGAGAGAGCAAGAGAGGCAGGGAGTACGAGAGAGAGTCCGAAAGGGGGAGTGTGAGAGAGTGCGAGAGAGGGAGAGACTGTGAGAGAGTGAGTGAGTGCGACAGAGTGTGAGAGAGCGAGAAAGGGAGAGAGTGACAGAGGGTAAGTGAGGGGAGAGTGTGAGAGTGGGAGTGTGTGAGAGATGGAGGGAATGTGAGTGAGGGGGGAGTGCGAGGGAGAGAGAGAGTATGAGACAGGTAGAGAATTTGAGAGATGGAGTGTGAATGTATGCGTGGGAAATAATTTGAGAGAGGGATAGTGTGAGAGTGGGAGGATGATAGAGTGAGAGAGTGTGAGACAGGGAGAGAATGCAAGGGAGAGATAGAGTGCGAGTGAGAGTTCTTGGAGAGGTGGGAAACTGGGTTTCATGTGGAAAACACAATCCGGGATAATATATTTGCTAAGTAAACAAACGTGCTCCTAAATTATAAAATCAGGTACTGGATGAAGTAAATGCCCTTCATGTACTATTCCACCATTTAAGTTGTGAATAATTGACATTGTGATAGGTCAGTTATTGTGCAGAGCCTGAATAGAACTTGGCATTCCGAGTGTGAGGCCAGAAAGCAAACACATGGCACAGCCGCTTTTAAAAATAATTGTAAAGCAACCTCAAAAACCAAGATAGACCTCCTTCTAATTATAAAATGTGCCTCTCTTTTTATTGGGTGAAACAAAGATGTTTTCAATATTAAAAGGACAGGCAGCGCCGAGGGTCAGACAGATTGGAACTTACAATGAAGTTGATGCTGTGAAGTAACCAGTGACCTAAAGCGGACGCTGAGTTCACACATGGACACAGTTTTATGTAAAGGATTACAGTGAGAATACTCGCGGTGGTGGGGAACTTGGAGGGGACCGACAGGTGTTGGTTTACATCCTCTCACAGCCAGACAACATCCAAAACCTGAAAAGTGAGTGAAGTACCGAAGGAGAACATTCGTTCCGTTTGACCCCAGCGTCTCTATAGATGGGCAGATCATGCAATCCGACTGCACCGCCCTTTCCCTGGAGACATACATTTGATTTCTGTCATTCCTACCATTTCCTGTGAAACCACTGTGTTTCTGCCGACGCGAGTGTCCCAGGCCGTGCAGACCAGATCAGAACCACTCGCGGTGTGAATCGTTGAGAAACAGTTTCCAATTCGAGATAATTGGATTGGCTGGGCCTGGGTTATTGGGAATAAACGAACATGATGTGTGATTCGTTCGACACATTTAAGATTGTATAAGTTAGGATACTCTGGATATAAATTAACTGTTTCCATGAACAATATTAATATCTGTTGGAAAGATGTAACTGAAATATATTATCATGCTTTCACATTCATCAGGGAGTAATGCAGAACAGGAACTGATAACAAATGACAACATGGGGGCAATACAGGGCTACTCACACCTCCTCCACCATTCAAATTAAACCTAAATTGTAGTCCCAGTGTACAGGATGTTCAGAGTAGTGAGGTCAGGGATAGGGTTAAAAGTTCGAAAGAGGGCACCGACAAGCAAGATGCTGGTTTGAAGTGTGTCTATTTCAACGCCAGGAGCATCCGGAATAAGGTGCGTGAGCTTGCAGCATAGGTTGATACCTGGGATCTCGATGTTGTGGCGATTTCAGAAACATGGGTAGAGCAGGGACAGGAATGGTTGTTGTAGGTTCCAGGATTTAAAGTTTATCTAAGAACATAGAAGATGGTAAAAGATGGCGGGGGGTGGGGGTGTGGCATTGTTAATCAAGGAAAGTATTACGACGGTAGAAATAACGTTTGATGACTCGTCTACTGAGGTAGTATGGGCCAAGGTTAGGAACAGGAGATGAGAGGTCATCCTGTTGGGAGTTGTCTATAGACCTCCGAATAGTTCCAGAGATGTAGAGGAAAGGATTGCAAAGATGATTCTCGACAGGAACGAGAGTAACAGGGTAGTTGTAATGGGGGACTTTAACTTTCCAAATATTGACTGGAAATACTATAGTTTCAGTACTATAGATGGGTCATTTTTTGTGCAGTGTGCAGGAGGGTTTTCTGACACAGTATGCAGACAGGCCAACAAGGCGATAGGCCACATTGGATTTGGTACTGGGTAATGAACCCGGCCAGCTGTTAGATTTAGATGTAGGTGAGCACTTTGGTGATAGTGATCACAATTCGGTAATGTTTACTTTAGCAATGGGAAGGGATAGGTATATACCGCAAGGCAAGATTTATAGCTGGGGGAAAGGCAATTATGATGCTATTCGGTAAGATTTAGGATATATAGGATGGGGAAGGAAACTGCAGGGATTGGATTGGATTGGATTTGTTTATTGTCACGTGTACCGAGGTACAGTGAAATGTATTTTTCTGCAAGCAGCTCAACAGACCATTCAGTACATGGAAGAAAAGGGAATTATACAAAATTCAAGAAAATACATGATAATACATAATAGGGCAACACAAGGTATACAATGTAATTACGTAAGCATTGGCATCGGTTGAAGCATACAGGGTGTAGTGTTAATGAGGTCAGTCAATAAGAGGGTTATTTAGGAGTCTGGTGACAGTGGGGAAGAAGCTGTTTTTGAGTCATTTCGTGCGTGTTCTCAGACCTCTGTATCTCCTGCCCGATGGAAGAAGTTGGAAAAGTGAGTAAGCCAGGTGCGAGGGATCCTTAATTATGCTGCACGCTTTCCCCCGGCAGCGGGAGGTGTAGATGGAATCAATGGATGGGAGGCAGGTTTGTGCGATGGACTGGACGGTATTCACGACTCTCTGAAGTTCCTTGCGGTCCTGTGCCGAACAGTTGCCATACCAGGCTATGATGCAGCCCGATAGGATGCTTTCTATAGTGTATCTGTAAAAGTTGTTAAGGGTTAATATGGACATGCCGAATTTCCTTAGTTTCCTAAGGAAGTATGGGCGCTGTTGTGCTTTCTTGGTGATAGCGTCGAAGTGAGTGGACCAGGATCGATATTTGGTGATGTGCACCCTTTAGGAATTTGAAACTGCTAACCATCTCCACCTCGGCTCCGTTGATGCTCACAGGGGTGTGTACAGTACTTTGCTTCCTGAAGTCGATGACCAGCTCTTTAGTTTTGCTGGCATTGAGGGAGAGATTGTTGTCGTTACACCACTCCACTAGGTTCTCTATCTCCCTCCTGTATTCGGACTCGTCGTTATTCGAGATCCGGCCCACTATAGTCGTATCGTCAGCAAACTTGCAGATGGAGTTGGAACCAAGTTTTGCCACCCAGTCATGTGTGTACAGGGAGTAGAGTAGGGCGCTAAGTACGCACTCTTGCGGGGCACCGGTATTGAGGACTATTGAGGAGGAGGTGTTGGTGTTCATTCTTACTGACTGTTGTCTGTTGGTCAGAAAGTCAAGGATCCAGATGCAGAGTGGAGAGCCAAGACCTAGGTTTTGGAGCTTTGATATGAGCTTGGCTGGGTTTATGGTGCTGAAGGCGGAGCTGTAGTCAATAAACAGGAGTCTGATGTAGGACTCCTTGTTTTCGAGATGCTCTAGGGATGAGTGTAGTGTCAGGGAAATGGCGTCTGATGTGGACCGGTTGTGACCGTATGCGAATTGAAGTGGGTCAAGGCGATCCCGGAGTATGGAGGTGATGCGCTTCATGATCAGCCTCTCGAAGCACTTCATTGCAACTGACGTCAGGGCCACCGGGATGTAGTCACTGAAGCATGTTGCCTGGTTCTTCTTTGGTACCGGTATGATGGTGGTCTTCTTGAAGCAGATGGGGACCTCGGAGAGGTGGGGATGGGTACAATCGAAATGTGGAGCTTTTTCAAGGAACAGCTACTGCGTGCCCTTGTTGAGTATGTACCTGTCAGGCAGGAAGGAAGATGTCGAGCAAGAGAACCGTGGTTTACTAAGGAAGTTGAAGCATTTGTCAAGAGAAAGAAGAAGGCTTATGTTAGGAAGAGACATGAAGGCTCAATTAGAGCACTTGATAGTTACAACTTAGCCAGGAAGGACGTAAAGGGAGAGTTAAGAAGGGCGAGGAGAGGACACGAAAAGTCGTTGGCAGATAGGATGAAGGAAATCCCTAAGGCTTTCTATAGGTATATCAGGAACAAAAGGATGAGTAGAGTAAGATTAGGGCCAATCAAGGATAGTAGTGGAAAGTTGTGTGTGGAATCAGAAGAGATAGGCGAAGCGTTAAATGGATATTTATCGTCAGTGTTTACACTGTAGAAAGACAATGTTGTCGAGGAGAATACTCAGCTTCAGTCGAGTAGGCTAGATGGAATTGAGGTTCACAAGGAGGAGGTGTTAGCAATTTTGGAAAGTGTAAAAATAGATATGTCCCCTGGGCCAGATAAGGTTTATCCTAGGATTCTCTGGGAAGACAGTGAGGAGATTGCAGAGCCTTTGTCTCTGATCTCTATGTCGTCTTTGTCGACAGGAATAGTGCCGGAAGACTGGAGGATAGCAAATGTTGTCCCGTTGTTCAAGAAGGGGAGTAGAGACAACCCTGGTAATTATAGACATGTGAGCCTTACTTCGGTTGTGGGTAAAATGTTGGAAAAGGTTATAAGAGATAGGGTTTATAATCATCTTGAAAATAACAAGTTCATTAGCGAAAGTCAACACGGTTTTGTGAAGGGTAGGTCATGCCTCACAAACCTTATTGAGGTTTCTGAGAAGGTGACCAAAGAGGTGGATGAGGGTAAAGCGGTTGATGTGGTGTATATCGATTTCAGTAAGGCGTTTGATAAAGTTCCCCACGGTAGCCTATTGCAGAAAATAAGGAAGTATGGGATTGAAGGTGATTTAGCGGTTTGGATCAGTAATTGGCTAGCTGAAAGAAGACAGAGGGTGGTGGTTGATGGCAAATGTTCATCCTGGAGTTCAGTTGCTAGTGGTGTACCGCAATTATCTGTTTTGGGGCCACTGCTGTTTTTCATGTTTATAAATGACCTGGAAGAGTCTGTAGAAGGATGGTTTAGTAAATTTGCAGATGACACGATGGTCGGTGGAGTTGTGGATAGTGCTGAAGGGCGTTATAGGATACATAGGGACATAGATAAGCTGCAGAGCTGGGCTGAGAGGTGGCACATGGAGTTTAGTGTGGAAAAGTGTGAGGTGGTTCACTTTGGAAGGATTGACAGGAATGCAGAGTACTGGGCTAATGGCAAGATTCTTGGTAGTGTAGATGAACAGAGACATCTCGGCATCTAGGTACATAAATCCCTGAAAGTTGCCACCCACGTTAATAGGACTGTTAAGAAGGCATATGGTGTGCTAGCCTTTTTCAGTAGGGAGATTGAGTTTCGGAGCCACAAGGTCATGCTGCAGTTGTACATAACTCTGTGCGGCCGCTTCTGGATTACTGCGTGCAGTTCTGGTCACCACGTTATAGGAAGGATGTGGAAGTATTGGAAAGGGTTCAGAGGCGATTTTCTAGGATGTTGCCTGGTATGGAGGGAAGGTGTTACGAGGAAAGGCTCAGACCTTGAGGTTGTTTTCCTTAGAGAGGAGAAGGCTGAAGTGACTTAATAGAGACATAGAAGATAGTCAGATGGTTAGATAGGGTGGACAGTGAGAGTCTCTTTCCTCGGATGGTGATGACCAACACGAGCGGACATAGCTTTAAATTGAGCGGTGGTAGATATAGGACAGATGTCAGAGACAATTTCTTTACTCAGAGAGTAGTAGGGGTGTGGAACGCCCTGCCTGCAACAGTAGTAGACTCGCCACCTTTAAGGGAATTTAAGTGGTCACTGGCTAGACATATGGATAGAAATTGAATAATGTAGGTCATATAGGCTTCAGATGGTTTCACAGATCGGTGCAACATGGAGGGCCGAAGGGCCCGCACTGCACTCTAATGTTCTATGTTCTACGTAATCACTGCTCAGCTTCTGCCTCAATGTAATTCCCCGCTTGTTCCTCAGATACTTTCATTGCCTCAAAGATCATTTTCTGTAAGAATAATGGAGGCAGTCACGGAAAGCAACATTTCATACCTGCTTGGACATTTAAGGCCATAAGACCATAAGGCATAGGAGCTGAACTTGGTCACCAGACCTTTCGAGTCTACCCCGCCATTCAATCATGGCTGATATGTTTCTCATCCTCATTCTCCTAACTTCTCTCCTTCTCCCCATAACTCCTGATCTCCTTATTAACCAAGAACCAATCTGTCTCTGTCTTAAAGACACAGTGATTTGGCCTCAACAACCTTTTGCAGCATAGAATTCTACAGATTCGCTACCCTCTGGCTGAATACATTCCTCGTCACCTCTGTTTTATAGTATCGTCCCTTTAGCCAGAGATGGTGTCCTCTGCTTCTAGTTCCGCCTACTAGTGGAAACATCCTCTCTACATCCACTCTATCCAGGACTCGCAGTATCCTGTAGGTTTCAATAAGGTCCCCCTAATCCTTCTAAACACCAACGAGTACAGACCCATAGTCTTCAACCATTCCTCACACGACAAGCTCTTCATTCTATGGATCGTTCTAGTGAACCTCCTTTGGACCCTTTCCAAAGGAAACATATCCTTCTTAAGATACGGGGCCCAAAACTGCTCACAATACTCCAAATGGGATCTAACTAGAGCATTTTGCTCCCATAGAAGTACATCCCCGCGCTTGTACTCTCGCCCTCTCGACAAGGATGCTAACATAGCATTTGTCATCCAAACTGCCGACTGAACCTGTACGTTAACTTGAAGAGAATCTTGAACAAGGACTTCCAAGTCTCTTTGTGCTTCTGTATTTCCACATTTAGAAAATAGTCAATGCCTGCATTCCTCCTTCCAAAGTGCAAACCTCACACTTTTCCACGTTGTATTCCATCTGCCAATTCTTTGCCCAATCTAGTAGCCTCGAAGTCCTTCTGCAGCTACCCCAAGCTTCCTCAATACTACCTGTCCCTCTAAAGATCTTTGTATCATCTGCAAACCTAGCAACAGTGCCTTCGTTTCCCTCCTCTAGATCATTAATGTATATCGTGGATAATTGTGGTCCCAGCACAGCCTCCTGAGGCACACGAAAAGTCACCGGCTCGCCTCCTGAAAAAGAACCCTTTGTGCCACTGCCTGCCTTCTGCCAGTCAGCCAATTATTTTTCCATCCCAGGATCTTACCCTGAACACCATGGGGTCTTAACCTATTTAACAGTCTCCTATGCAGCACCATGTCAAATGCCTTCTGGAAATCTAAATCAATCTCCTTTCTCCTTTGTCTAACATTCTTGTTACTTCCTCAAAGAACTCTAACAGATTTGTCCGACATGACTTCCACTTGACGAAGCCGTGCTGACTCAGTCCTATTTCACCATGCACTTCGTATCTGCGATCTCATATCTATTATTGGACTCTGAAATCTTACCAATGACCAAAGTCAGGCTCGCCGGCCTATAATTTCTCATCTTCTGCCTCCCTCCCTTCTTAACCAGCAGTGCTACATTATCAACTTTCCAGTCCTCTGGGACCCTTTCTGCCTTCAGTGATTCCTCAAAGATTACAAGCACTGCCTCCACAATATCCTCAGCTGTCTCATTTAGAACCCTGGGATGTACTCCATACAGTCCAGGACACTCATCCACCTTCAGACCTTTCGGTTTCCGCAGAACCTTCTCCTTCGTGATGGCCAGGGCATTCACCTCTGTGCCCTGGTTCCCCTGGAGCTGTGGCATCCCACTGGTGCCTTCCACTGTGAAGAATGATGAAAAGTATCTATCCAGTTCGCCTGCCATTTCTTTGTTACATATCATGACCTCTCCAGTCACATTTTACACTGGTCCAATGTCATTTTCGTCTCTCTCTTACCTTTTATATATTGAAAAAAACATCTTCCAACCGTCCTTCACATTACTAACTAACTTGCACTCATATTTCATCTCCTCCTCGTTTATTGCTTTTTCTGTTATCCTCTGCTCGCTACTAAAGACTTCCCACACCTCTGGCATCCCACTATTCCGCGTCACATTGTATACTTTTTATTTTGCTTTAATGCTGCCCTTGAGTTCCCTCGTTAGCCATGGATTCCTTGTCCTCCCCTCAGCATGTATCCTCCTCCTTGGGATGAAATTATGTTGTTCCTCATGAATAACCCCCCCCCCCCCAAAAAAAAAAACTCCTGCCATTGATGTTCCGCTGTCTTCCCTGCTAGGGTCCCTTTCCAATCAACTCTGAGCAGATCTTCCCTCACCTCTTTGTAGTTAATCCTATTTAATTGTAATACTATTACATCTGATTGTAGCTTCTCTCTTTCAAACTATCACATTGTGGTTACTGCTCTCTCAGGGCTCCTTCACCTCATGTTCCCTAATCAAGTATGCCTCATTAAAAATCACCAACACCTGCATTGCCTGTTCCCTTTTCGGCTCTGTCACAAGCTGCACGAAAAAAACATCTCTTCGAATTTCCACAAATTCATGTTCTTGGAATCCACGGCCAATCTGATTTCCCCTGTCCACTTGCATATTGAAGTCCCCCACGACTTATGTTGCTGTATCGCTCCTTGCTATCGATTTAACTTAATTTCTTACTGAAAATGCAACCTGCCCCCTTTGTCCATCTGCCTGTCCTTTCGATAGAACACATGTCCTTGCTTATTTTGATCCCAGCCCTGAGCACCTTGCAGCCTCGTCTCTGTGCTCCCCACCACACCGTACCAGCAAATATCAATGCGCGCAACATGCAAATTTACCTTGTTCCGTCTACTGCGCACATTCAGGGACATCACCCTCAATCCTGCATTGAGCACATCCCGTCTCACACTTGTCAGCTTGTTTGCTCCGCCTGAGGGTGATATTGTTCACGTATTTGTGTTCTCTTTTTACCCTTCTGTCATTACACCTTCTAAGCTACCGCTCTGGTTCCCACCCCTTTTCCTGTTAATTTAACTTCTCCCGAGTGACGCTAACAAACCTCCCGGACAGGATAGTGATGCCCTTCCAGTTTAACTGCTGCCCGTCCTTCTTGTCCTCGTCCCACCCTTCCAGGAAGCGAGCCCAATGGCCCAGAAAACTTAAATCCTCCCTCCATCACCACCAGTTTAGCTACGTGTCTAGCTGTATTAT
Organism: Scyliorhinus canicula; assembly: GCF_902713615.1. Classification (NCBI taxonomy): domain Eukaryota; kingdom Metazoa; phylum Chordata; class Chondrichthyes; order Carcharhiniformes; family Scyliorhinidae; genus Scyliorhinus; species Scyliorhinus canicula. The sequence goes on from NW_024055732.1 coordinate 721,645, forward strand.
CCTCTTATTTCTAGCGTCACTGTCACGTGGCACAGGGAGTAATCCTGACCTTACAACCCTAGAGGTTCTGCGTTTGACCTTACTGCCTAACTTCCTGAACTCCATCTGCAGGACCTCATCACTCTTCCTTCCGATGTCGTTTTTACCTATTTGATCTGAGACTTATGGTTGTTCGCCCTCCCCTTTCAGAAAGTCCTTTGTTCGTTCAGGGACAACTTTGACCCTGGCACCAGGGGTGCAACATACCGACTTGGAGTTTATTTCCTGTCCACAGAAGCGCCGATCTGTGCCAGTTATTATAGAGTCCCTGTAACAATTGCTTTCCTGCACTTTGCCCTCCCTGCTCAGCCACAGACCCAGTTGTGGTGCCAGTTTTCTGGCTGCTCTTGGTTTCCCATAATAGGCTATCCCCTCAATTGTATCCAACACAGCACACCTATTATAGTGGCCAACAGCCACAGGGGATTGCAGCGCTGACTCTCTGCCCTTTCCAGCAGTCATCCACCCAAATATCTGCCTGCACCTTAGGTGTGACCATGTCTCCAGAACGTATATCTATGCTGCTTCCCGCCACCTGCATGCTCCTAAGTGCATCCAATTGCTGCTCCAACCGAACCACGCGGTCTGTGAGGAGCTGCCATTGGCTACATCTGCTGCAGACTTAGTTGACCGGAAGGCTGGAAGCGTCGCGGTTCTCCCACATCTCACAGTTAGAGGGCTGCACTCCGCCGAGTGACATTTATACACCAGTTAATTCATTCAAAATAATGACTTAAATTATTATCAGATTAAGTTCCAATTAGCGATATGGCCCTGGCGCTGGATTTGTGCTATAAATTTAAATGATAAATTATAATCCCTGCTCTCAGGTTTAGTTACTCCTCTACCCAGTTAATGAATTAGTCGCTGCAGTTGTATAGAACCTTAATTACATGAGTAATACACGAGGAGAAGGGGAATACAGGGATGCGGACCACGGAAGTGCAGAAGATTATAGGATCGATGGGCAGCATGTTCAGCACAGGCTTGAGGGCCGAAGGGCCAATATCTATGGTGTACTCTTATTTGTGCTTTGTTTGTTCTAACTATTTGCATCAGGTATTGCTGAGTCTGGAGTCCAAAGTTGCAATATGTCACAAGTGTATGTCTTGAACAACGAACACGGGGTAATTGGACTGAGAGACTGGAGGAGATAATCCCATACTTTCTGGGCCAGACAGCAGAAGACAAGGCATCATGTAATCAACTATTAATATAATAATAATAATCTTTAATAATAATAATCTTTATTGCCACAAGTCGTCTAACATTAACACTGCAATGAAGTTACTATGAAAATCCCGTAGTCGCCACACTCCGGCGCCTGTTCGGGTACACAGAGGGAGAATGTCCAACTCACCTCACGTCACGACTTTTGGGACTTGTGGAAGGAAATCAGAGCACCCGGAGGAAACCTACGCAGACACGGGTAGACTATGCAGACTCCGCACAGACAGTGACCCAAGCCTGGAATCGAACCCGGAACACTGGAGCTGTGAAGCAACTATGCTAACCACTGTGCTACCATGCCGGCCTCATATCAGGAATCCTCGAGAATTGGGAGAGAGTGGGTATGGCTTAGAGCTGTGGATCTGCTGTGTAATAATGAGAAATAAATCAGCAAGGCCATGGTACGGGAGAGTGCCATTGAGAGAGAGTCAGTATGACGGAGAGCTGTGGATCAGCTGTGTAATACTGATAAATAAATCACTAAGGCCATGGCACGGAGAGTTCCATTGCGAGAGTGTGGGTATGACGGAGAGCCAAGGCTCTGCTGTGTAATACTGAGAAATAAATCACCTAGGCCATGGCAGGGAGAGTGCCATTGTGAGAGTGTGGGTATGACGGAGATCTGTGGATCTGCTGTGTAATACTGAGAAATAAATCACCTAGGCCATGGCACGGAGAGTGCCATTGGGAGAGATTCAGTATGACGGAGATCTGTGGATCTGCTGTGTAATACTGAGAAATAAATCACCAAGGCCATGGCAGGGTTTGATTCTACTACAATCCTCGAACTCCAATCTCAACCATCACAATAGGCCCGGGCATTGGTTAGTCCATTAAACCTGGGGAATAGACTCTAATTGAACGATAGTGAAAGAAAACAATGGCTGATCACTCTCTTATTGCAAACAGTTAGTATTTTCCTGCGGCGAAACCCGAGAGGATAAAGAAGGGAACGTAAAGAACCAGTCTACCCAACAACACCAGCGGGAGCTTATAGTTATCCAGTTCCAGCAGTGAGATAACTTAAATAATTTAAATAAATATGTCACAAAATAAATAATTGTTTTTCACCCCATTACCTCCCGGCTTCCGTTACTCAAATAACTGAGAGGTCTTCAGAAGAGAAAAGCAGATAAATCACATGCTCCTCCGCCTCAGAGCATCGATATTCCTTGTAATTAATGGATTTAAAACTTGAAAGATAATCGCTGGTACTCATAGACATTTCTAAATACATAATTGTGAAAAGTACAAAGATTTCTAGATATATTTAGTAATCATTTGACTCAAAATAATCAGATTCTTGTCATGATGATTCGATTGAAAAATAATGACAGTTCAGTTAATTGTGAGCCGAAATGGGCTGTTCAATTTATTGCATTATTAATGTAAGGCCAGAAATTATAGTCTCTACTTGAAAGAAAAATCTTATCATGAGTATTGTCTAAACAATATTTATAATACACCTGTGATTATTGGCAATCACAGTGGAAGATGCAATGAAATGTTGTTAGTTATTTGCTGTGTTCAATGGACTGAAAATAAATTTGGCATTTTTTATCAATGTTGTGCAAATAATAATTGGTTGTGTAGTGTTTGTTGGACTTTAACATTAATTCAACCACGCAATGAATGAATGAGATAATTGTTCACTCGACCAAACAATCAATTCACTCTGATTAATAAACTATGTTAACAGGTAGCTAATCTTCGACAGAAAGTCATTAAATAATTCAAGTAAAATGCACTTGATCCGCCATAATTTCAGCAGTTCAAAGATATTTAATGTTCGGACTGTGGTAATCAGATATTAAAATATTCTGAGCCATTAACAGATTGTTCTTATAAATTCGCTTTAGTTATTGGGTGTAACGGTTAAAAATTAGCTACTTTAACTCGTGGACTGATAAAAATTTGCTGTTCACCTTTTAAAAAATAAATTTCGATTTCCCAATTAATTATTTCCAATTAAGGGGCAATTTCGCGTGTCCAATCCACCTAACCTGCACATCTTTGCGTTGTGGGGGCGAAACCAATGCAAACACGCAGACTGTGCAAACTCCACACGGACAGTGACCCAGAACCAGGATCGAATCGCTGATCTCGGCACCGTGAGGCAGCAGGGTTAAGCCATACGTCACCGTGTTGCCGCTGTTCACTTCTTTACAGAATCCAAGCAGTAGAAAATGTGTTGGCCCTCAGGACAATCTCAACAGAACTTGGGTGGGATTCTCTCGCCAGCTAGCTATTCCGGCGCTCCAGCAGCGTGATTGTCCATTTGCACAGCTGTTCAATGGGTGCCACAACCCCCACCGCCATTGTGACCACCCCCAGACCCTCGGAAACCCGCGGGCGTGAGTGCGCTGCCCGTGACGCGGAAGATCCACCGGCAGTTCGGATTGGGCAGTTCTTGTACAGTGTGTGCAGTAGGGTTTCCTGACACAATATGTGGATAAAGCGACATGAGGGACGGCAACATTGGATTTGGTACTGGGTAATGAACCGGGCCAAGTGTTAGATTTTTTTGTGGGAGAGCACTTTGGAGATAGTGACCACAATTCGGTGCCTTTCAGTATTAAATGGAGCTGGGTAGGGCCATACGGCAGGGCAACGTTTATAATTGGGGAAGGGGTAATTATGATGCGATTAGGCAAGAATTAGGGAGCATAATATGGAAACAGAAACTGTCAGGGAAAGGCACAAATGAAAAGTTGTTCTTTTTCAGGGAAGAAATACTGCGTGTCCTTGATGGGTATGTCCCTGTCAGGCAGGGAGGAAATTTCCGTGTGAGTGCGAGGGCAGCAAGGTAGCATTGTGGATAGCACAATCGCTTCACAGCTCCAGGGTCTCAGGTTCGATTCTGGCTTGGGTCACTGTCTGTGCGGAGTCTGCACATTCTCCCCGTGCGTGCGTGGGTTTCCTCCGGGTGCTTGGGTTTCCTCCCACAGTGCAAAGATGAGCAGATTAGGTGGATTGGCCATACTAAATTGCCCTTAGTGTCCCTTAATGTTGGGTGGGGTTACTGGGTTATGGGGAGAGGGTTATGGGGATAGGGTGGAGGTGTCACCTTGGATAGGGTGCTCTTTCCAGGAGCCGGTGCAGACTCGATGGGCAGAATGGCCTCCTTCTGCGCTGTAAATTCTATGAGTGAACCATGGTTCGCAAAAGGGGTTGAATGTCTTGTCAAGAGGAAAAAGGAAGAGTCAGAATGGATGGGAAAACAAGGGTCAGTTGGGTCGCCTGAGTGTTACAATGTAGCAAGGAATGAGCAAAAAAAAAAAAGGGCTTAGGAGAGCAAGGAGAGAGCATGAGAAGTCCTTGCCCGGTCGGATCAAGGAAAGCCTTTTACTCATGTGAGGAATAAAAGAATGACCAGGTAGGGCCGATCATGTGTGAACTTGTGCATGGATTCAGAAGACATAGGAGGCGTTGAATGGATACTTTTCTTCGGTGTTCACCAAGGAGAGGGTCCATGTTTTTGAGGATGTGTGATACAGGCGGGTAGGCTGGAGGAGGTAGATGTTCTGAGGAAGGATGTATGAGCAATTTTGAAAACCCTGAGGGTCGACAAGTCCCCAGGTCCAGATGGGATATATCGAAGGATTCTTTGGGACACAAGGGATGAGGTTTTTGACCTTTTGGCTTTGATCTTTGCGTCCTCACTGTCCACGCGGGAGAGTTCCAGAGGACTAGAGATTTGCGAATGTTGTTCCTCTGTTCAGGAAAGGGTGTAGGAATGACCCTGGTAATGATAGGCCAGTTAGTCTTACTTCGGTGGTCGGTAAGTTAATGGAAAAGGTCTTGAAGGATAGGATTTAAGACCATTTGGAAAGATGTTGCTAAATCCGGAATAGCCAACACGGATTCGTGAAGGGTAAGTCTTGCCTCACAACTTTGATTGAATTCTTTGAGGAGGTAACTAAGTGTGTAGATGAAGGTAGAGCAGTTGATGTCGTATACATGGGTTTTAAGAAGGCGTTTGATAAGGTTCCCCATGGTCGGCTTATGAAGAAATTAAGGAGGTGTGGGACAGAGGGACATTTGAACAATTGGTTAAGTTACTGGCTATCACATAGTAGACAGAGGGTGGTGGTGGATGGAAAATATTCAGACTGGAGACCAGTTAACAGCGGTGTACCACAGGGATCAGTGCTCGGTCCTCTGCTCTTTGTGATTTTCATCAATGCTTTGAGGAGGGGGCTGAAGGGTGGGTCAGTAAATTTGCTGATGACACCAAGATTGGTGGAGTAGTGGATGAGGTGGGAGCTGTTGTAGGCTGCAAAGAGACATTGATAGGATGCAGAGCTAGGCTGCAAGACGGCAGATGGAGTTTAACAATGATAAGTGCGAGGTGATTTATTTTGCTACAATAAATTGAACGCGGATTACAGGGTCAACGGCAGGGTTCTGAGGGATGTGGAGGAACATAGAGATCTTGGGGTTCATGTCCACAGATCTCTGAAGGTTGCCACTCAAGTGGATACAGTCGTGTTGAAGGCTTATACTGTGTTAGCGTTTATTAACAGGGGGCTTGAGTTTAAGAGCCGCGGGGTTACGCTGCAACTATACATGTCCCTGGTGAGACCACATTTGGAGTATTGTGGGAAGTTCTGGTCACCTCCTTATAGGAAGGGTGCGGAAGCATCGGAAAGGGTGCAAAGGAGACTTACCAGGAGGCTGCCTGGTTTGCAGGATAGGTCTTATGAGGAAAGGTTGAGGGAGCTAAGGCTTTTCTCTTTGGTGTGGAGGAGGATGAGAGGCGACTTAATAGAGGTTTATAAGATGATGAGGGGGATAGATAGAGTGGACGTTCAGATACTATTTCCTCGGGTGGACATAACTATATGATTCAGGATGGGAGATATAGGAGGGATATCCGAGGTAGGTTCTTTAGTCAGAGAGTGGTTAGTGTGTAGAATGGACTGCCTGCTGTGAAAGTGGAGTCGGACAATTTTGGAACTTTCAGCGGTTATTGGATAGGCACATGGGGCACACCAGAAAGACAGGGAGTGGGAAAGCTTGATCTTGGTTTTGGACAATGCTCGGCACAACATAGAGGGACGAAGGGCCTATTCTGTGCTGTCCTGTTCTATGCTCTATGTTCTTACTATTCCCTGTTGAACGCCGTTCGTCATAGCCCTCCATTCAGAAAAGCAATGTTGCACTGCTGCTCTCTGTATTCAGTTCCCCATCTAATTCTGTATCCAACTTGGCAGCTCTCCTCTGATGCCATGTTTCTTCAACTTTTGTACCAGTCTACCATTAAGCACCTTGTCAAAGGCTTGACTGAAGTCGATGTTTGCAAAAACTACTGCATTTCAGTTATCTACCATCTTTGTCCTTTCACGAAAATCAAGTTAGTGACGCACGACCTCCCATTCACAAAACCTTGCTGTCCACCACTGAAACGTCCATTTGTTTTCAACTACAAGTTAGTTCTGTCTCGAAGAGCCTTTTCCAATAATTTTCCTACCACTGACGGAAGACACACCGGTTTATAATTTCCTGGATTATCCCTGCTGCTTTCCTAAACGATGGAACAATATTGGATACTTACCAGGCCTCTGCCACTTCACCTGTCGCCAATGGGATACAAACATTACTGTCAAGTCTCCAACCATTTTCGCCCTATCCTCCATTAGTATTCTGTGATGGATCACCCAAAATTAATGCTTTTTAATATAGCCAACTCCTCTTTCTTAATATCAACATGACAGAATATTTACACACACTTTCCTATAATCCTCATACACCAACTCCTCCTTGGTGAATTCTGAGGGAATGTATTCATTTCGTGTCTAACCCATTTCCTCTGGTCCCATACATTGTTTCTCTCCAATATCCTTGAATGGGCCAACCCTTTCTCGGGCTCCCGTCTTGCTCTTTACGTGTGGATCAAAGACCTTAGGATTTTCCTTTATCCTGTTTGCCAATTGCATTTCATGACCCATTATAACCTTCGTAGCTCCTACTTTAAGTTCGTTCCCATTTGAATTATATTCTTCGAGTGCTTCATCTGTCCTCAACTTTTTTGACCTTACGAATGCTTCATTTTTCTTTTTGACACGGTTCATAATATGCCTCGATATTCATTTGAAACCCTTCTGACATCTGGAAGCCTCCCACATGCCGGATCTTGATTTTCCCTCAAACAGCCTCGCCCAGTCAGACTCTCCAGATCGTTCATAATGCTATTGTAATTAGCCTTCCCGCAGTTTAACACCTTCACCCGAGGACCACTCTTGTCCTTTTCCATAAGCAGCTTAAAACCTCCAGAATGATGGTTCCTGTTGCAGAAAGTATTTCCTACTGAAACGTCGGTCACGTGACCGGGCTTATTCCACAGCACCAGGACTAATACGGCCCCTTTGCGAATAGGGCTATTTGAAAATTGTTTCAAGAAACCCTTCTGGACGCCTTTTTCAAACTTGACTCCAACCATGCCTCTAGCAGCAAGTGCCCCTCAGTCAATATCGAGAAAGTTTTTTTTTTACGAATTTAGAGTATCAGACTCTTTTTTTCCCAATTAAGGGGCAATCCACCTAACCTGTACATCTTTGGGTTGTGGGGGCGAAACACACGCAGAGAGGGAGAATGTGCACACTCCACACGGAAAGGGACCCAGGGGCCGGATTTGCACCCGGTTACTGACCACCGTAGTCCCAGTGATAAACACTGCGCCACCGTGCTGCCTCTAATATCGGAAAAGCTAATATCGCCCACCACAACAAACATATTGTTTCTGGATCTTTCCGCGATCTGTCTGCATATCTGCTCCTCTATCTCCCTCTGGCTGTTAGGATGCATGTAGTAAACACAAAACATTGTGACAACGCCCGTCCTATTCCTGAGCGCTCCACAAATTGCCCCGGTACCTTAACCCTCCAAAGTGCCCTCCCTCAGCACAGCAGTGGAATTCTCCTTAACCAATAATGCAATTCCACCATCCATTTTGCATCCCCCTCTATCCTGCCTGAAATCCTAGAATGTTCATTTGCCAATCCTGTCCCTCTTTCTTCCAAGCTTTATTAAAAGCAACAAAATAATTATTCCACGAATTAATCCAAGTTCATCTATTTTACCTGAAATAATCCTCGCATTGAAACTAATGCACTTGAGCCCACCAACCCCATTACGTTGACGAACAGCTTCCGGTCGGCTCATCCTGTTAATCTTACTTGTGTTAGCCTGCAGCTCTTCCTTAGTTATTTTTCTCGCTGACCTACTGCTCTGGTTCCGGCCAGCTGACTTACTAGAAAGTTCACTCTGTTCCTCTTCTTTCCACATTTCTCCTTACTAGAATTTGTTTTTATCCACTCTTTACTACCCTGACTTCCTAGATCGGTTCCATCCCCCCTCCACATTATTTTAGACACTTCCCAAACCTCTAGCAAACAACGCCCCCCCCCACCCCAGCACATTGGTTCCAGTCCTTCTCAGGTGCAGTCTGTACGATTTGTAATGGTCCCAACTCTCCAAGAACCGGTTCCAATGTCCCAAGCATCTGAATCCCTCCCTCGTGCACCACGTCTCAAGCCGCGCATGCATCCTGTCTATCCTGTTATTCCAACTGTCACGTGACAATGACAGCAATACCGAGATTACTATCTTTGAGGTCATACTTTTTAGTTTATCTTCTAACTCCCTAAATTGAGCATTCATAACCTCATCCCGTTTTTTACCCACAGCGTTTTTGCCGATATGCACCACAGCTGGCTATTCACACTCTCCCTTTAGGATGTCCTGCAGCCACTTTAAGGCATCCAGTACCTGTCCAGGAGACTTTCTTGAGATGGGAATCATCTGTGTATTCTCATTATAACCGAATCCCCTATCACTGTAATTCTACAACGCGTATTGCTACCCTCCTGACTAGCACAGACAGCCACGATGAGATGGACCTCGCTACTGCTGCCTTCCATTGGTGAGCCATTTTCCAAACAGTATACAAGACGGTACACCTGTTTTGGACAGAGATGACCGCAGCAGACTCATGCACTACCTTCCTACTCTTCCTCTGCCTGATGCCGATCCATTTCCTATCTCCCTCAGTATTCGTTATCAGCGGTTTGACCAGCTCGCTAAAGGTGACATCCACGACATCCTCAGAATCGTGGATGCTCCAAAGCGAGTCCATCCGCAGCTCCAGAGCCGTCACGTGGTCTAACAGGTGCAGCAGCTTGACACACCTCTTGCACGTGAAGGAGCAAGGGACCGTGACCACTTCTCTGAAATCTCACATCGCACAAGAGGAGCATGACACGGGTATGTGATCTCCTTCCATTTCCTAGTCCTTGGGTTAACTTAGAAAAACAACTACACTGCCCAAGAAAAAAATAGAAAATTGAAGGGCAGCCCGGCAGCATAGTGGTTAGCACTAATTGCTTCATAGCTCCAGGGTCCCAGATTCGATTCCCGGCTTGGCTCACTGTCTGTGCGGAGTCTGCATGTTGTCTCCGTGTCTGCGTGGGTTTCCTTTGGGTGCTCCGGTTTCCTCCGACAGTCCAATGACGTGTAGGTTAGGTGGATTGGCCATGCTAAATTGCCCTTAGTGTCCACAATTGTCCTTAATGTTGGGCGGGGTTACTGATTATGGGGATAGGATGGATGTGTGGGTTGGGTAGGGTGCTCTTTCTGAGAGCCGGTGCAGACTCGATGGGCCGAATTGCCTCCTTCTGCACTGTAAAACCTATGATTCTATGAAAGGAAAAACTACTTGCCAATCACCGACCAGCTGGTCGATGTGAGTGAGTTGACTTCTTCCAGAATCAATCTGCTGACTGATACCCTTCTTTACTCTTGCTTCTCCTCCTCACGGAGCCTTTTTTATGTTCGAGGAGAAGAGAAACACTAATGTAGCGTTTCGGGCTTAACCACTCCTCGACACCACTTCGTCGGCTGTGCACAGTGCAGTCGAGGTGGCTGAGTTGAACTCGGCTGAAAAACTCTCTGCCGCCTCTATTGGACTTTGATATTCCTCCTGTTTGTCACTTAAGGGGGTCTTCGGCTACCCACAATACAGTCGAGGTGACTAAGTTGACTTCTAAAAGAATCCTCTTTTGCCCAATCTATTGAACGAGCACTGATAGAAGTGGAAGGTTTATTGTTTATATTGAATGAAGAAACATCAGTAATTCTGGAGTGGGTACCCTGGGAGAATTTTCTTTCATTTCTTTGAATATTTGATAGTAAAATCGTCTCGCCTCTCCCTGTGTCGCTACCTTTCTCCCAGATTAAGCTAAATTGGTGGACGGATTAATTGTGCGAGTTAAGTGGGAAAAGATAGCAGAGCATCGGAGGGGTATTGGGGGGGGGGGGGGTGCCGTGAGGGGTGGGAAGAGGCATAGAATGCGAGGGAATCCCCTATGTAATCTGTGCCTCGGAAGTCGAAGGTTGGTGATTAATATTAAAGTCCACACCACCAAGTCACGAGTGAGCAGGTAGAGTGGTTGAGCTGGACAGTGAATAGAAGGGAAGGTTACACACAAATACTCGAGTGATATGTAAAGTTAGTGAGTTGGGCAGTGACTGGGAGGGGGTAGGAGGTGGCAGATTAAAACAAGAGGGAGACACAGGCCCTGGGAGTTGGTCTCCAGTTATTACTCGCTGACCATCCTTTGGTGTACCTATCTCTGCATCCGACTATCCATTCCCCCACCCCAAGGGTGCTTTGACGTTTTTAAAAAAATTAAACTGTTCCATTCTCTAGAAGTGTTCAGAAAATAGTTTTTTCAGATCTGAAATTGTGACGATCAAAGTGGTCGAAGCCGCGAGATCCTTCTGTGCCTTTTTATTCCAAAAATGATGAGCTTTCATCAATTTCACTTTCTCACCCCTGGGGGTGAGATTAAAGATTGGAGGACGGGAAGAGAACCTTAACTCAGCGAGTAATCAGAAATGAGCTATAAACTGAGAGAAACATAATAAATGTCAATACGTATTCGCCATGTATTATTACCCCTTCCCTCAGAAAAGACTTGTGGGATTGTCATTGAAGGGATGCGGTCTTGTTGTGGGGGTGTAGGAGCCTCTGTGTCTCTGATGGGAGTGAGTGACATGGCTCATAGAGTAGTGGGATTTTCACGCCAAACTTTGAAGAGTTAATATAGTTACGGATATGGAATGTCGGAGTAGATGTTAGCACAGGCTCGGGGAGGGGGGTGTTGCAAATATCCTGAGGGTGGTGTAGCCACCTAAGATGGACACTGGGCTACCAAAATGGAGAACTGCTAAGGCTGTAGGGAGAAAACAGTTTTAGCTAGGACAAGCAGTTTGCAAAAGGCTAATTAGCATTCTGCACGTGAATGGATACTTTGAGTGGACGCCCAGACGAAACGGCACCAGAAGTATCCATCACAAAAGACCCTAGAGACCGCCCCACCCATCGAGAAGAGACCCTCAGATTGGGGGATTTGTAAGGTATCGAATGGGAAATGACCCAATCGATACATGGCAGGTAAAGACCCGCCCCGAAGAGGCACGGACATTGGGGGACCTATAAAGGTAGACCCCGCACATGGTTCTGTCTGTTTTTGTGCTCCGTCTTGGACTGCTGTTCTGACTCCGACTCCAGCCTCCAGATCGTGTCTTTCATCACCGGCCGTTGAGCACCAGCCATCGTTCAGTAAGTGCCAAACGTCGCTCGCTACGTGACCCCGGCATTACCTATACTCTAGCCGACTATTAGAGAACAGAAGGCGAAGTCCGGAAAGGAACAAAGGCCTTGTCCCCTGACCTTGCTGGTTCATACTTAGATAAGTATTTAGTCGTTTAATAGTAGAAATAAGTATTAGTCTTTAGCGTATGCATGCGTATTTATTATATTTGTATAATAAATATCAATCGTTTGAACTTACTAATCGGTGTATAGTTTTATTACTTTGAACCTGACCTTGAAATACTTGTGAGGTGTCTAAATACGGCACCTGGCGACTCCGAGCTGAAAATACATACACAGAGCTGAAGTAGTGTTAAGCACACGGCCTTTAAACGGAGGCGTGTTAATACACTCCAATAAACGCGTAATACACTCAAGTAAAATAATTCAATATTTAGTGGCGACCCAGATGGGACGCGGTTACAAATGGCACCCCCACTCCGTCGAGGACCTTGAAATTTGAATTAGAAATATGAGTAAAGAAAAAGGAAAGAAATCACAAGTATTCAAGGTGTTCAAACGAATAAACGTAATTCGGAAGTCTGTTTTGTGCATGCGTACTAACAGGGTTGTAAGGAAAACCTGAAAGCATTTTTGTTGCGACAAACTTTCGGGAGTTTTGTGAACGGAACATAGCGTAAGCCTTACCCGTTTCGTGAGACATAACCTCAACACCCCCTGTTCCAAATTAAAGTGAGTCAGAGAAAATGGCCATGCAGGCAATGGAACGCCTCATGAACCCAGAACGGTTTGTGGTCGCAGCGACCAGCAGTAGCCGAGCAGGTCAGTGTCCCGTGTGGGAGCTGGAACTCCGCAAGTATCTGCAAGGAAAGGGATGGCCCCTTTGGAAAGAATTCTGTATGAATGAGGAGACAGGTCCCGGAAGTATAGGACATACTTGGTGGGAGAACCTCTCTCAAATTCATAAGAAAACCCTTAGTAAAGCACGCAAGCCGATGGCAATCGTGTCCTGTTTGGCACAATCGCGAGGCACAGAGGAGGTCGTTCAGACGCTCCGGGCAGAATTAGAAGAGAGAAATCGAATGAGCAAAGTGGATGACAGAGACATCGAGAAAGAAATTATGGATCTTAGAGGGAAGCTGGCAGAGAAAGGTAGAGAGGTGGATGATGCCAAGAGGGCACATCAGTCTTGTCTAGCCCATCTCAGCAGTTCCCAGACCCAGTAGGAAAAGGCCTATCAGGACGTGCAACGTGCCGTCCTGATAAGAGAAGAATCAGAGAAGCAGGTAGAGGCTTTGTAGAGGCAATGCTCTGACCTAAAGGCAGCTTTAAGAGCACGCCATGCTGCCACCACAGAACAAAGACAGAGTACAGTAGACCATGCAAAATGCAGGAAGCAGATTGCGGAGCTGCAATCGCTGCTTTCAGTGCAAAATGGGTTCCAAAGCACCTTTGGAACGCAGTTAGATGAGGAGAATGCCCCAGACTGGAAGGAATTAAGCGAGACAGCGCAGCGTTATGTTCAGGGAACATGTGCGCCAGCAGCGCAGCAGAAAGGACAAGCACCCCAACCCCCCACAGATCAGATAGTTACCGCACCAATGAATCCAGTCACCACCCAAAGGAAAGCGACCACAGATGGCGCACCCGAGATCACCTACACCACCCCCTTAACTGTAACCCAACTCAGGGACGCGTGTGAAAAGATCACTCCGTTTCTCCCCACCGCAGACCCCCACCAGTTTTTCGCAAAAGTAAAGCAACAGGCAACCATGTACGGCCTGGACGAGAGAGAGCAGGTTAAGCTCACGGTTCTGAGCTTAGACCAATCCGTTGTAGCAGCCCTCCCCGACCCACAGAACGTTGGCGGAGGCACCCTAGAGGAAATGCACACCTCCATTTTAGATGCCACAGGGTATAATCGAGGTGACCCAGTCGAAGGACTTAACAAGTGCCGACAAAAGAAAACCGAGCACCCCACAGCATTTGCAGGAAGGCTGTGGATCAATTTTAATGCAGTTTTCGGCGATTTAAATAGAGCCCATTTGAACCGTGAAATCATGGTTAAATGGACGCGCACCATAATTTACCATGCCACAGATGCAGGACAGAGTGCTTGCAACAGTTATGACCCCTCAGAAGAGGCCCATAATGAGAAGTGGGTCCTGAAAAGATTGTCCCCCGCTTGGAAGCAATCAGTTCAGGGCAGAGGCAAGGTGAAATCCCCAGAAGAAGCTCAGGCTGCAGCGCACATTCAGGCAGTGAGAGCACACCAAAACCCCGCGTGGGTAAATGAAGGAAAGAACAGCCCTCCTGAGAAGTCGCAGGAATGCTACAACTGTGGCCAGTTAGGACATTGGGCTATGGAATGCAATGCACCCTAGAGATCACAGAGGCCAGCAGACAGGCACTCTGAACAGGAATAAAGCCAAATCAATCCATAGTATAGGGATACAGTCAGGACAGACCAATGTGGACGGGACGGACTGACGGTGTTCGGGCTCCCCCACTTGGGTCTGTGACACTCTTTGGGATCAATCCGGAAGACCGGTATTCACAGCTAATGTTAGAGGGAAGCCCATAGAGTTACTTTGGGACACAGGAGGGTCCCGCACCACGATTAATTCCACCACCACGGCACAGGCAGACACGTGGCCGACCACCTCCACCATCACACTTAGCGGTTTCACAGGACACTCGCAGCAGGGACACATTACAGCACCCGTAGCAATCCAGCTAGGTAATATTTCCTCCAAACACCCCGTCGTTCTAGTAAATCTTCCCCGGACAGCAGAACACATACTGGGGATAGATTTTATGAATGTCCATAGCCTGTCGTTCGACCCAGTTAATCAGTGTGTCTGGCGAATGGCGAGATCAGACAGAGCACCCGCTACTCTCACAGTAGGAGAGTTCGCTAATCGCATTAGCGCAGTAGGCGACTATTCATTTGACCTCACTGCACTAAACACGGACAGACAAGTAAAGGCAGTATTACACAAACACAGGACAGCATTTGCCAGTCACCGGCACGACTGCGGCAGAACGACTGGACAAATTCACGTTACCGGACCTGACCCCCGACCACAGAAACAATACAGATTTCCCCAAGAAGCGGAGGGAGAAATAGAGAAGGTAATAGGTAGCCTCCACCAATAATGCTCCTATTTGGCCAGTGAGAAAGCCCGACGGATCATGGCGTCTGACCATCGATTATCGGGAGCTCAACAAAGTAACCCCAGCAGTAGCCCCCACGGTAGCAACAAGTCCCGAGACCATGCTCAAACAGGGACTCAACTCCAAATTTTTCACTGTATTGGACATTAGCAACGGCTTCTGGTCAATCCCATTGGCCAAGGCGTGCCAGTACAAATTTGCCTTCACTTTCAAAGCACAACAGTATACGTGGACATGCCTTCCACAAGGATTCAACAATTCCCCCTCCATTTTCCACCGACAGCTGGCGAATGGTTTAGAGAAATTTTCCCGCCCTGAATGTCTGGTACAGTATGTGGACGACCTACTACTGCAGACAGACACAAAGGCAGAGCACATTACGCTTCTGGCCGAGCTCCTGGAACTTTTAACCTCAATTGGATGGAAAGTTAACCCAAGAAAGGCCCAGACTTTGGAAAATAAAGTGATGTATTTGGATACAGTCATCACACACGGCAAACGCGAGATCGAATTCAAAAGAATTGATTCGATTGTCAAATTGCCCCTTCCCCAGAATGTTTCAGCCCTCCGGTCGTTCTTAGGACTGGTTGGTTATTGTCGGAACCACATCGACGGATTCACGACAAAGGCAGCCCCACTCTCAGACCTCCTTAAGAAAGGAGCCCCCTGGGAATGGCTTCCGCAGAATACAGGGGCTGTGGAGGAGTAAAAGAAAGCCCTTAGCGCAGCACCCGTCCTGCAAGTCCCAGACCACCTTTCCCCCTATGCAATAGAGGTAGCGAGCACAGATCTGACCCTCTCGGCCGTGTTACTTCAGGAACGGCACGAGCAGCTAAGACCAGTGGCTTATGCCTCCCGACTTTTAGACACAGTGGAACAAGGATTTTCAGCCTGCGAGAGGCACCTCCTAGCAGTTTTCTGGGCAGTTCAGTACTTCTCGTACATTACCGGACTCAACCCCATCACCATTTTGACCGAGCACACCCCCACACAGTTACTCCTAGACGGTCGACTGAAGGACGGTTCAGTTAGCCAGATTAGGGCAGCTAGGTGGACACTACTCTTACAAGGACGCGACATTACGGTAAAACGGACCTGGACACACACATTTTTAGCCGACAACCTCCAATACCCAGGACAGCCCCATGATTGTGAAATTGTAGCACCCCAACACAACACAGGACCCTTCATAGCGAAGACACCCCCCAGGAAGATAGGGAACCCAAGACAAAGCCCCCAACACACAGACACGTGTGGC
Organism: Scyliorhinus canicula; assembly: GCF_902713615.1. Taxonomy (NCBI): domain Eukaryota; kingdom Metazoa; phylum Chordata; class Chondrichthyes; order Carcharhiniformes; family Scyliorhinidae; genus Scyliorhinus; species Scyliorhinus canicula. The sequence goes on from NW_024055732.1 coordinate 737,967, forward strand.
CCACTAAGGATATACGTGGACGGTTCATCCACGGTTTTAGATGGTGAGCGTATCACTGGATGCGGCATCTATGTCGAGGATGCGCAGGGCCGCGCACTCGAAGAAATAGCTTTAAAATGCGCGCAGGCAGCAGACCTCGCGGCCATAGCTTATATCGTGGACCACCCCGATTCTTTCCCCAGCCCGGCGGACATATATTCGGACAGTCTATATGTCTGCAACAGTCTAACAGATTTTCTACCCCTGTGGAGGACACGAGGTTTTGTCTCCGCAGACGGGAAACACCTTCCATCAGCCCCTTTACTCCGCCACATCCTAGACAAAGCGAAGGACAGAACCTTAGGCATTATAAAAGTTAAAAGCCACCATAGGTCATCCCCCCCTGGAAATGTAAAAGCCGACGCACTGGCTGGCAGGTTCCAGGCGAGGACACTTGTGGACACCCCCAGCTACCGCACCAGCTAGCGCCCCTGTGAGCGCAGATCAAGTCTCACAGACTGATTTCAAGGATTTAGCTGAAGCACAGAAGCAGGATAAGGATCTCAGGGAGATTTTAAAGGCAACTTTGTGCCTCAGTTTGACAAGTTTAGACACGCACTGACCACACATGAGGATGTGATCATCAAGGACCAGCTTTATGTGGTCCCGCAGCAGGACAGAAATCAAATGATTGCCTTGTTCCATGACGGACACGGACATCAAGGAATCGACACGACCACGAGGCACCTCAGGCAGCTCTGCTGGTGGCCTAACCTAAGGACCGATGTAACCCATTACATTGAGAATTGCCTTATTTGCGCCCAGAATAACCCGGAGAGGTATTCTAAAAAGGCACAGCTTCGGCATACTCGACCAGTTAATGGCCCCTGGACAAACCTCCAGATCGACTTTATAGGACCATTGCCCCCATGTAGGAATGGCTATAAATACGTTCTGGTGGTAATCGATACCTTTACCAAATGGGTAGAGGCATTCCCCTCAAGAACAAATACAGCTAAGACAGCTGCAAAGATCCTGACCCACCACATCTTCACGAGATGGGGTTTACCTAGAAGTATTGATTTGGACCAGGGATCTCACTTCACAGGACGTGTCATGAAGAACGTCCTGACCATATTCGGCATCAAACAACATTTTCATATTGCGTATCACCCACAGTCCAGCGGGATTGTAAAGCGCATGAATCGGACCCTAAAATCCACACTTAGAAAAATGGTTCAAGAGAACAATTCAACATGGGATTCAGTGCTCCCATTTGCACTCATGTTTATCAGAAATACAGTTTCAACTTCCACAGGATTCACACCACACACACTCATGACCGGACGCCCTATGAAAGGTACAGAATTCCTTTTAGGACTGGACATGACTAGCCCAGAAGTGACGGCCCTCACACATGAAAAGGCAGTAAAAGACCTGGTTGAGACTGTGAGGTCTGCACAGATCGCAGCCGCAGTTCAAATAGGGAAACGGCGTAGACAAAGCATAGCATGCTTTAATAAGAACGTACACCCCACAGAATTCCAGGTTAGGCAACAGGTAATGCTATCTGTATATAACCCCAGCAGTTTTTTGGCACCAAAATATTCCGGCCCGTATTCAATTTCGGACAAAATTAGCCCCTCAGTTTACAGGATAAAATACCCCAATGGAAAGACCGCATGGTTCCATATTAACCAGCTAAAGGCATGTGGAACACAGTCTAACCATGCACACCATGTCCTGCTAGACACAGCAGAACACCTCGCCCCTCCCACTAGAGACACGTTTCCACCATCCCCCTCACAGACCAGTTCTTCATCGGACTCGCCCACGACTCCGCCCACTGACCACAACAGACCACGCCCCGAAACGCCCACAAGCTGCCGCAGCAGAGACAGCGATACAGACACTGACTCTGAGGACAGCCACAGCACACAACACTACAGCCCACACTGCAGCGACTATGACCCCGACTCCAGTGACCCCATGGAAGTCACTTATATTAAAAACCCAGACCCACCACGCGACCCCGACTACCCCGACAATGCCCATTCAAGTTTGGACCCAACACTCTGGCACAGGGACAATTCATACAGACTTGTCCGCAACGACGAAAGTGACCCCCGGTCACACAATTACAAAATTGCATGCCTGATCCACACAAGGGTGTCGGATCCGGGAGAGCAGGACGACCCGGTGTCTGAATCCCGATACGGCAACCCCTTTGTGACCGTGTTCACAGAGGCAGAGGAAAAGTGAGGTGTCCAGATGATGTAAAATAGGAACCGCTTGAGGGAAGCGATATCCTTTCTGATGGAACCTGCACGTATGTTTTGTTTGTGAGTTTATGTTTGTTTGTTTTAATGTTATTGGTTCAGTTGGATGTTGGACACCTTCTTTTCAGCGGAAAAGATTGTGACCACCTCGCACGCACTTTAGCGTGTCCGCCGATACCTTTGAGAACTTCGGTTCCCAACCCAATGGTTTGATTGTGCCCTCACACGCACACTAAGTTTATCTGCAGATACCTCTGAGAACTTCAGTTCACTGTTTTCAGATGTTGGAGCATCTTGGCTCCTCCCTTGTTTTTAGGTGCCCCTCTATTCGGTGAATAGAGGCTGCAAACCCACGGTAAACACATTCTTGCCCGTTTAATCCAGGTGACTTAGGCAGTGGACAAACGGCACTGAGGACCTGCCTTGTCTGAGAACCCACTTTGGTCAGCCAAGCTCGGGTACGTACAGCACGCCTTACCCGGGGATCCCATTCAAATCTTACCCGTAGCGGCCCATACGCAACCCATTCGACCTTTTGTTTCAAATTTGTTTTCATTTTTCGTTAGGTCGCCCTTAGGCCGCCATCCCACATGCTATTTACATCCAGGAACATTCGGATGGTAAATTAGCAAAGCCTGCGAGACGGCTCGCAGGAGGAAAGTTGTTCGGTGAATTCTGTTTCTAAAATTCGCTTTTGAAGAAAAAAATGAGGGGAGTCACAGGGTGTGACTTAGCCAGTCATTTTAATAGGGTCAATTGGAATTAAAGGACAGATACACTAACAAGTACGGATATTAAACTGTGTATTGACAGATACTGTGCTTGATCCTATAGCTTTCGAAGGACGAAAGAGGGTTCACAGCAAGGATCGGCCATACAGGAGGAAGAGAAAGAGAACGAAGAGAAGACCATGATGGAAGCCTACCTATTACTGTTAAATGTTATATTTGTATGTGTGGAAGCGAGTCACGTTTCCCCCACAACCCCCGCCGTCAATGTTTCCCTCACACCAACTCGCCCGTGCTCAGCTCTGATCAGTGAAGTTCAGACCTGGTGCACAAAATTTATGACATGGTACTCCATGTCATACGTGATTGAATCACTACTAGTGATTGCAATCCTCTGCATAATCGTACAGACCCTCTGGTTGAGGAAGTGGAAAAGGAGAGCCTCCCGTTCCTGCCCCTCAACCGTCTATGGAGTTCGATCCCCTATTTTTCGGTTTCATCAATCCCCCTTGCCCCTTGATGAATAAAGCACTATGTGAATAAAAGATACCCATGTATTATATTGTTCTGAACTCGACTGCCGAGTCAGAAAATGTTATGTGATGTGGTATGAATGAATAAGGTTTAGACTGTAATAAAATGTTTAAGGTAAGATAAGGATAGTTGTGATAGGTAGAGGTTCCCGGTTTTGGTAATGCATGTCCCCTTTAACATAACGCCAAGTAGAGATGTCAGATAAAATGTTTTCTTCCCATAGTCAAGGACAGAGTAGACGCCCAGGAACTTGCCGAGGTCAGGGAACACAAAGAGGGCACCCAGAAGCACTCGAAGCAACGTGCATAGGTGATCCTTCACAATTTTATTGTGAGGATCACAAGGAGGGAATGTAGCCACCTAAGATGGACACTGGGCTACCAAAATGGAGAACTGCTAAGGCTGTAGGGAGAAAACAGTTTTAGCTAGGACAAGCAGTTTGCAAAAGGCTAATTAGCATTCTGCACGTATCGAAACCAGTTTATGGCCAGGTGCAAGATCTCAACCAAAGGTGTAAATAGCAAAACGCTTTGCATAGCAATGAGGCGATCCAGATCTGGGCCCACACAATAGAAACATTTGGGTTTGAATGGATACTTTGAGTGGACGCCCAGACGAAACGGCATCAGAAGTATCCATCACAAAAGACCCTAGAGACCGCCCCACCCATCGAAAAGAGACCCTCAGATTGGGGGATTTGTAAGATATCGATTGGGAAATGACCCAATCGATACATGGCAGGTAAAGGCCCGCCCCGAAGAGGCACGGACATTGGGGGACCTATAAAGGTACATGGTTCTGTCTGTTTTTGTGCTCCGGCTTGGACTGCTGTTCTGACTCCGACTCCAGCCTCCAGATCCTGTCTTTCATCACCGGCCGTTGAGCACCAGCCATCGTTCAGTAAGTGCCAAACGACGCTCGCTACGTGACCCCGGCATTACCTATACTCTAGCCGACTATTAGAGAACAGAAGGTGCAGTCCGGAAAGGAACAAAGGCCTTGTCCACTGACCTTGCTCGTTCCTACTTAGATAAGTATTTAGTCGTTTAATAGTAGAAATTAGTATTAGTCTTTAGCGTATGCATGCGTATTTATTATATTTGTATAATAAATATCAATCGTTTGAACTTACTAATCGGTGTATAGTTTTATTACTTTGAACCTGACCTTGAAATACTTGTGAGGTGTCTAAATACGGCACCTGGCGACTCCGAGCTGAAAATACATACACATAGCTGTTGTAGTATTATGCACACGGCCTTTAAACGGAGCCGTGTTAATACACTCCAATAAACGCGTAATACACTCAAGTAAAACGTGCAACAGTGGGATCACATTTCTTTTGTGGCGGGGGGGGGGGGGAGGGGGGTGAATTTGGTGTGGGCAAATTTGGCAGCGCTGCAAATTTGGAGAGGCTAAGAAAATCCTTCATGATAAATTCAGTTACTACTGAAAGCGAAGTCTCAGCCTGATAGATATGCCTGGATGTTCCAGTCAGAAGACCGTTGGTGGCCATACAATTAATACATTTAGGACAGCGCGCCTGAGAGCGACAGTGAACTGGAAAAACAACTTCGAATTTAAAAGGATAAAACTTGGTTTTCATCTCTCATTACTCATCATTTGTTTTTCTCTTCCCCATCCCTCTGCATGTGTATGACTTGTGTGTGAACCTATAGCGGGCGGCGGTAAAACGTGAGAGCAGTAGACCAGCCTTTTTATTGTGACTGTTGCATGTTTTCTATATATTTTTGTCACAGTCTTGTGTTTCACTTGCAAGTCTGGTGGCTGTAATTCAGTTGGCAAACGATCTCATGAATGTTTTACGAATTATTGGTCACTTAACTAACGGTGGGACTCCAGGGCCTGTGAACCGCACACTCACTCAGAGAGTTGTAGCAGCTTGTGTTGTACATCACATTAAGATATAGTTCTGTACACAATTATTACTAAGATGGTAAGAAGTCTTACAACACCAGGTTAAAGTCCAACAGGTTTGATTCAAACACGAGCTTTCGGAGCGCAGCTTCTTCCTCAGGTGAATGGCGAGGTATGTTCCAGAAACATTTATGTAGACAAAGTCAGAGATGCTGGTCAATGCTTGGAATGCAGGCATTTGCAGGTACTCAAATCATTCCAGATCCAGGGAGAGGGATAATCACAGGTTAAAGAGGTGTAAATTGTCTCAAGCCCGAACAGTTGGTCGGATTTTGCAAGTCCAGGCCTGATGGTGGGTGGTGGATGTAATGCGACATGAATCCAAGATCCCTGTTGAGGCCGCACTCATGCGTGCGGAACTTAGCTATACGTTTTTGCTCGGCAATTCTGCGTTGTTGCATGTCCTGAAGACTGCCTTGGAGAACGCTTACCCGGAGATCAGAGGCCGAATGCCCTTGACTGCTGAAGTATTCCCCGACTGGAAGGGAACATTCCTGCCTGGTGACTGTTGCACGATGCCCGTTCATTCGTTGTCGAAGTGTCTGCATTGACTCGCCAATGTTCCACGCTTCGGGACACCCTTTCATGCAGCGTAAGAGGCAGACTACATTGGTTGAGTCGCACGAGAAGGTGCCGCGTACCTGGTGGGTGGTGTTACAACGTGTAATGGTGGTATCAGAGTCGATGATCTCGTATGTCTTGCAGAGATTGCCCTGGCAGGGTTGTGTGGTGTCGTGGTCGCTGTTCTGAAGGCTGGGTAATTTGCTGCAAACAATGGTTTGTTTGAGGTTGCGCGGTTGTTTGAAGGCCGGGAGTGTTGTGTGGGGATGGCCTTGGCAAGATGTTCATCTTCATTGATGATGTTGTGAAGGCTGCGAAGAAGATATCGTAGTTTCTCCGCCACAGGAAAGCACTGGACGACGAATGGTACTCTGTCAGTGGTGTCCCGTGTGTGTCTTCTGAGGAGGTAGGTGCGGTGTTTTGCTGTGGCGCATTGGAGCTGTCGATCGATGAGTAGAGCGCCATATCCCGTTCGTACGAGAGCATCTTTCAGCATCTGTAGGTCTCTGTTACGCTCCTCCTCTTCTGAGCAGATCATGTGTATACGGAGGGCTTGTCCATAGGGGATGGCTTCTTTAATGTGTTTCGGGTGAAAGCTGGAGAAGTACAGCATCGTGAGGTTGTCTGTGGGCTTGCGGTAAAGCGAAGTGCTAAGGTGATCGTCCTTGATGGAGATGTGTGCCCAAGAATGCAACAGAATTTGGCGGATAGTCCATGGTGAGTCTGATGGCTTGATGGAATTTATTGATCTCATCGTGTAGTCGTTTCAGTGATTCTTCGCTAGGGTCCAAAGGAAAGCAATGTCATCGATGTATCTGGTGTATAACATCGGTTGCTGCTCCTGTGTGGTGAGGAAGTCTTGTTCAAACTTGTGCATGAAGATGTTGGCATATAGAGATGGAAATTTGGTCCCCATGGCTATTCCATCCATCTGGGTGAAGAATTTGTTGTCAAAGGTGAAGACGTTGTGATCTAGAATGAAGCGGATGAGTTGCAGAATTGCTTCTGGAGATTGGCAGTTGTCGGTATTGAGGACTGAGGCTGTTGCCGCAATGCTGTCGTCATGGGCGATGCTTGTAAAGAGTGCCGAGACATCCATTGTGGCGAGGAATGTTCCTGGTTCAACTGGTCCATGGGTGCTGAGTTTCTGTAGGATGTCCGTCGTGTTGCGACAGAAGCTGGGTGTACCTTGTACGATGGGTTTCAAGATGCCCTCGATGTGGCCAGAGAGGTTCTCACACAGGTTCCCATTGCCTGAAACGATAGGACGGCCTGGTGTGTTGGCCTTGTTTAGTTTAGGGAGGCAGTAGAGATCTCCAATGCGTGGATTACGTGGGATGAGAGCACGTGGGATGCTCTGAAGGTCTGGAGCTAAGGTCCTGATCAGTCTGTTGAGTTGGCGGATGTGTTCCTTGGTTGGATCTGCGGGTAACTGTCTGTAGTGTTCCTGGTTGTTGAGTTGTCGGTATACTTCTTTGCAGTAGTCCGTTCTATTCAGTATAACGGTGGCCCCTCCTTTGTCTGCTGGTTTGATGACGATGTTGCGGTTGGTTTTGAGAGCGCGGATGGCGTTGCCTTATACTTGGGTGACGTTCGGTGCTGCCTTGTGAATGAGACTGATGAATCTGGCATTGACACGACTTCTGATGGCTTGAGCATACATGTCGAGTCTAGGGCAGCGGCCTTATGGAGGGGTCCAATTCGACTCTTTCCTTGTCGGTTGCTGCACCGCAGATCTCGCAGTCTGCCGTTCCGGTTCATTGGTCGTCTCCTTGGGTTCTCTGTCGGCCTCCTGGGGTCTGTTGAAGAATTGCCGGAACCTTATTCGCCTGATGAATTCCTCCGTGTCTGCCGTGAGACTGATGGGGTCCATTTTGGTGGGTGTGCAGAAATTGAGCCCTCTGCTGAGGACTTCGATTTCGTCTGGTTGAAGGGCCGACAAGTTGACAATAGATTTCCCTGTATTGTTTTCAAGTGTGATACTGGGGTTGCTGCTGGTGGTGATGCCGAGTTTCTCAAGCTTCCTGTTCTTGGTGTGCATACAGATGGTATAGATTGTCTCACCTGTTTGGCGGTGTTACGCAGCTGGTCTGCTGTGTCCTGAGCGCAATTTGAGAATATGGCCTCTATCTTGGTTTCCAGGTTGCGTCGACTGCTGTAGAGCTGGTGTACGAGGTGTTTGAGGAGTGTGACAGAGGTGCGGCGGCAGAGTCTTTCAGCGTAGTCTCTATTGTAGGTCGACTTGAGTGGGTTTGTGATCTGTAGCCCTTTTGGGATCTTGTCTGTTTTTTTGCATCTTTGTAGAAACTTAATGTCAGTGTCTATATGCGCAATCTTCCTGGAGATCCTCTGCACTTTGAGCCGGCAGTTTGTGGTGAGGATGGTAGCCATGATGTGGAGATGCCGGCGTTGGAATGCGGTGAGCACAGTAAGAAGTTTTACAACACCAGGTTAAAGTCCAACAGGTTTGATTCCAACACGAGCTTTCGGAGCGCAGCTCCTTCCTCAGGTGAATGGCCTGGACTTGCAAAATCCAACCAACTGTTCGGGCTTGAGACAATTTACACCTCTTTAACCTGTGATTATCCCTCTCCCTGGATCTGGAATGATTTGATTACCTGCAAATTCCTGCATTCCAAGCATTGTCCAGCATCTCTGACTTTGTCTATATAAATGTTTCTGGAACATATCTCGCCATTCACCTGAGGAAGGAGCTGCGCTCCGAAAGCTCGTGTTTGAATCAAACCTGTTGGACTTTAACCTGGTGTTGTAAGACTTCTTACTGTGCTTACCCCAGTCCAATGCCGGCATCTCCACATCATGTTTACTAAGATGGTGCAGTATACAACAATAGCAGGAAGTTATGTACGGAGCATCTTGCAAAGTTCCCACTGAATGTGACACTGAGTGCTTGTCATATGTGAAACTTATTGCTAATCTATACTGTACACAACACTGAGAGATAGTGTTTTGTTAAGTATTTTGTTAAGTTTGAATCGGCAGAATACTGAGAGATAGTTCTATGTGAATCCTCTTGCTAATAGGTACTGCACATTACACTGAAAGACTGTTCTTTGTGAAGCCGCTTGCTGATCTGTACTGTACATAGCACTAAGGGATAGTTCTATGTGAAGTCTCTTCTTCAGGTCATACCATACAGGACACAGAGAGACATTTCAATGTGATGCCTCCTTCTAAGTTTGTGCCGTACAGAAAAAACTGACAGTAGTTAATTTTGAAGCTTATTGCTAAGATTGTGCTGTAAATTACATTGGGAGATAGTATTAAATGAAGCTTGAATGTTAACGCGCATAGTGTGGATGGGTGTCTGGAGGTTGTACTGTGAGCTGCCGCATACATTCAGGAAGGACAGAGTATTTGGTGACCCAAATCTTGGACGAGGAAAGGGAACCGTATTTACTGTTTATCTGGATCTGCAACAGGCCCCCGAAATAAAACAGAGGCTGCAGAGAGGGCAAGCTCTGTGATGAGGGAGAGGGAGGACGGCTCTTGCCGACCGACCACAATTCTACAAGAACACATTGCTATTGTCGCTGAACTGGTAATTCAGTGATAAAGGGGGGATACTCGGATGGGCACAGATTCCAATTCGACCGCGGAAATTGTTTCATTTAAGTTAATTATGAAACAAATTCCGGAATTAAAAGTCTAATGATAGCTTTTACCCCTTGTCGATTGTTCTGAAAACATATCAGGTTGACTAATGTCCTTTACAGAAGGACCTCTGAAGTCCTTACCTGGACTGGCGCACATGCGACTCCTGAATCACTGCAATTGGTGGAAGCTTACTGGTGCAGGGATGAGGAATTAGTCATACGAAGAGATTGAGCATGTTATGCAATTCTCTCAAGAAGTTAGAAGAATCAGGAGATATGAAAATGAGGTGCATTTAAGCAGTATCTATTATTCTGAAATTAATATAACCTGATCTAATCCCGTTAATAAAAGATGTACTCAGATTTCCAAGGAAAATTGAAAGATTATTCAGTCCATCAACCATTACCACTTCTCCATCCCTCACTGACGCATAACTCCAATCTATATGGAGAAATATTCTCCTATATTATGAGACAAAACATGTTGGATTAAAAGGGGTTAACATAAACTGTTTGTTCAGTGACCGTCATTAATTTCAGTCTCCATAGATCCTAATTGTTTCACTAGAGTGTTTCCCTCTTCGATTAATAAGGGATTATTTTAAATGTGTTTTCCCAAACTGTCAGCGGGAGTTTGAACTCCAACACTTAACAGAGATCAGCGGTTCCAGAGAGACGTCAGAATCTGAGAGCAATCGAGTGGAATCTTACAAGAATGTATCAGAATCTTAGAACGACAAATCAGAACTTTACAGAAGTGAATCAGAATCTGGAAACGATCAATTGGAACGTTTCAACAATGGACAGGAATGTATACTGGAGTGTGTTGTCTTTTGCCCAAGTATGGTCGCCAATCTCATCCACGATTCGACGTGTACTTACGATTATTCAAAAGGGATATTATCCGATCTTGGCTATTATTGGTGTCCCTGGTAAGTCTCTCCATTCAGACTATAACTCTTCAAATCCTGTTTAACTGCATTACTGTTCTTGCTATTTATTCTGCCCTGATCTAATTGTTTTAGTTGAATCTCTGAATCACTTTATTAAGTCTACGAAATGTGCTGAAACTTTTAGTGATTTTTTTTAGTTTACCCTGGTTCCTCGGCGAATTACTGCGAAGTAGAAAATTCAGCATTTAATTCATAATCCACTTTTCACTGAATTAATGTCCTTTTGAATATAAGTAATGGAAAAATGGAAAATAGCTTCAGTTTTTCTCACAAACTTTGTTCCATATCGACTGACTGCCTTCCTGTACCTAAGATTGGTCCAGGCTCATTACCCCCACTTGTACCGTTTAACGTGGAGCAGATTTCTGAACCCGTCTGCACTCCATCGTTAATAATGTCGACTGTCACCTTCACAATCTCGTCCTCTGTCTCTCCCAGCTCTCAATTTTCCGTCATTAATGTCAGTCTCCATAGATGATTTTCAGATTCGCCCATTCCAATTCTCTGCTGCCTGGTCTCCCAGTTACAAAAACGAAGGATCAAATCACATCCCAAAATCTTCTCTGCATATGTAATCATCTCGGAAAATCCACTTGCTCCATCTTCCTTGTGCTCACCAGCCGCTCTGGCAAACCGATAATTTGCTCACTAATCTGAAGTAATCCCTCCATGGCTTTGTTCGTCTTATTATCCCATTCCCTGTCTTTTTAACAGGATGGTTCTGCCTTTCCATGTTTAAACAGAGCCCGAAAACACTCTGAGATCACCCAATCCATCTCGCCACCCCGATCTACCCGTTCCCAACCTAACGCCATGTCTCTCCGGAACAGCAGCTTTCACTGATACTTGTCCCTGTGCTGCGGAAATTCGTTCATAAAGGGTGTAGGCATACGCCTGATCACCTCCAGAGTGGCCCGAATCTGGACGGACAACGTGTCGAGGTGTATCCATCTTGGGCCGGTAATCTGAGGCTGCTTCTGAATGTAACATCAATTAGTTGTTTCAATAAACCCGGTAGTTTCTTCATTATAATTTTCGCTTTCTTGCCATTCAATCCCCCCTCCACAATGTTTAAAACTCCATTTCCCCATACCTCCACAGCGTATTGCCGCTAATTAGGTGTACAAATTCCAGTTAAAAGTGACTAAATGTCCCTCAGCATTTCTCCCTTGTTTTGATTTTGTCTCTGTAGCGTCACTGGTGCTGGCGTGAGAGAGATGATAAAACAGGAAGTCCTTTGGGTTCAGTTCCTGTCGTCTCCGGTGTCGGGCTCCATGTTGAACAGAGGATGTCAGAAGCTCTGACAAGTTTTTAAAACTTATGCTGTGCCTGTTTACTGAACGACTGTGTTAGACACATGCGTTCAGCAACAAGATGAGCATCCCTCGTGAACATGAAGCAGGGATATAATTTGTAGTTGAGTCGCTTGTAACTTCCTTCTGCTACTTGAATGTTAACGCAGATAGTATGGATGGGTTTCTGGAGGTTGTCCTGTGAGCTGCCGCATACATTCAGGAAGGACAGAGTATTTGGTGACCCAAATCTTGGACGAGGAAAGGGAACCGTATTTACTGTTTATCTGGATCTGCAACAGGCCCCCGAAATAAAACAGAGGCTGCAGAGAGGGCAAGCTCTGTGATGAGGGAGAGGGAGGACGGCTCTTGCCGACCGACCACAATTCTACAAGAACACATTGCTATTGTCGCTGAACTGGTAATTCAGTGATAAAGGGGCAATACTCGGATGGGCACAGGTTCCAATTCGACCACGGAAATTGTTTCATTTAAGTTAATTATGAAACAAATTCCGGAATTAAAAGTCTAATGATAGCTTTTACCCCTTGTCGATTGTTCTGAAAACATATCAGGTTGAATAATGTCCTTTACAGAAGGACCTCTGAAGTCCTTACCTGGACTGGCCCACATGCAACTCCTGAATCACTGCAATTGGTTGGAAACTTACCCTTCCTCTGAAATGGTTGAGAGTTGTATCAAAGTGTTCAAAGTATATACATGAATAACACTGGATGGACCACCCGACATCGATATTGGAACTAGAGATAACAACGGCAAATCCAGCAGTGTCGATCCTCCTAAGTCCTAATGATTAAAATCTGGGGCTTGTGTGGAAAATGGGATTGTGTCTCGCAGATAAGTAAAACATCAGTCGGATGCATCATTGACGTTATTATAAAGGGAGGGTAATTAATGGAGCTGCTGAAGATGGATGGGTCGAGGACATTACCTGACCGGATATTCCCACCAAAAATACAGAGGCCAGGACAGTAGTGGGAGAAACATAAGGAGGAGGAGACAGAAATGTAATTTCCAGAATGTATTCAACACTGAGCGTCTCTATTCCCATTGTAGAAATTCGCTTTTCCACCAATCTACGCTGTTACATCCACACGAGACCACCGCATCACAGCTTTCACTTGCCTATCATTCTGTAATAAAAACCAGCACCCAAACATTTTTACTCTCGTTTAACCAGCCAACAGAAACACGAGACTGAAGGAAGGGCAGGATTGGCAGCTGAGCGTTGGTTGATATAAATGCTTCAGGACAGATAGAGGGGGATTTGAGAGGGTGGGCACGGAGCATTACTTGTCAAGGAGAATACTATGGTCGCACAGCGGGAAGACACCTCGGAGGGTGTATACGGTGAGGCAATCTGAGTAGAATTCAGGAAGAGGAAGGGGGTATTCACAATGTTGGGTGTTTATTATAGGCCTGCAAACTGCCATCGAGAGACAGAGATTGATATAGGAAGAGAGATTTTACATAGACTATAAAATAACAGGGTTGTTGTCGTGGTGGAATTTAACTTCCCCTACATTGACTAATTAGTGCCAGGGGTTTGGATGGGGAAGATGTTGTAATGTATACCTAGCAGGGCTTCATGAATCAGTATGTAGATAGTCTAAGCAGTGAAGAGGCCATACTGGACCTGGAGTTGGGGAATGAGCCTGGACAGGTGGTTCATCTTTCAGTAGTGTAACATTTTAGGAGTATTGACCACAATTGCGTAGAGTACTTTGGGCTACTTTTGGACAGGTGCCCCTTGGGTTAAGGTGCTAAACTTGGGAAAGGCAAATTGCGATAATATTAGACAGGAATTGAAGAACTTCGATTGGGTGCGGCTGTTGGAGGGCAATTCTACATGGTTCATGTAGGAGTCTTTCAAGGGACAGTTGATTAGAATTCAGAAAAGTAACTTTGCTGAGAGAACGAGGGATAGGTATGGGAATTTTAGGGAGCCTTGGATAACGAGTGGTATTGTGATCAACGTCATTAAGAAAAAGAGACTATTGTCCGATCTAGAATGGTGGTGACAAAAGAAACCCTTGAGTAATATAACTAAAGCAGGATGGTAGACAAACGGGAAATTAGGAGGGGTAGGTGGGGTCATGGCAAATAAACAAAGGTTAATTCCAAAACATTTAGTTCACATGTAAAAAGGCCGTGGATGGCCAGGGAAACGATTGGAAAAATTGAGGAGTGGGGGGGGGGGGGGGGGGGGGGGCGGGGGTGAAATCTCTGTATTACGCCAGAGGGAATGGCCGAGATACTAAATTAGTACTTTGAATCACTGTTCACCACAGAAAGGGACTTTGTGGATGATGATTCTTGGGTAGGATGTGTGGTCAGTCTCGATCATATTGACATCGAAAAGGAGGAGATATTGTGTCTTTTAAAATACATTAAGTTGGATACGTCTGCTAGGATGATGAGATTCACCCCGAATAACTGAGGGAAGCAAGGGAGGGAATTATTGGGGCCCTGACTGACATCTTTGTATCGTCATTGGCCGCAAGTGACATCCCAGAGGACTGGAGAATAGCTAATGTATTTCCGCTATTTAAGAAAGGTAGCAGGAATAATCCATGAGACTATACGCTGGCGAGCCTCAAGTCGGTAGCAGGCAAATTATTGGAGGTAATTCTCAGTGATATAATTTATACCCATTTGGAAACAAATGGACTCATCAGCGACAGGCAGTATGCTTTTGTGAAGGGGAGTTCGTGTCTCACTAAATTGATCGTATTTTTTGACGAGGTGACAAATATAATTGATGAGTGGAGGACAGTGGATGTTGTACACATCGACTTCAGTAAAATCTTTGACAAAGTGTCTCATGACAGGTTGGTGCAAATGGTGAAGTCACAAGGGATCAGAGTGAGGTGATGAGATGGATGCAGAACTAGCTCTGTCACAAAAGCCAGAGAGTTGCAGTGGAAGTGTGTTTTAACTGAGTAGAAGATTGTGACTCGTCGCGTTCCACAAGGATCTGTGTAGGGTCCTCTGATGTTTGTAGTATACATTTTGTAAAATAAATTTAGAGCATCCAATTATTTTTTTTCCAATTAAGTGATAGTTTAGCGTGGCGAATTCACCTACTCTGCACATTTTTGGGCTGTGGGGGTGAAACCCACGCAAACACGGAGAATGTCCAAACTCCACAGGGACAGTGACACAGAGCCGAAATCGAACCTGGGACCTCGGCGCCGTGAGGCAGCAGTGCTAACCCACTGGGCCACCGTGCTGACCCGTTTGTCGTGTTCATAACCGATTTTGTGGGACGTGTAGCTGGTCAAATTAGTAAATTCGCGGACGACACCAAAGTTAGTGGTGGCATAGAGTGTTGGGGATTGTCGAAGGATACCACAGGACGTAGACAGGTTGGAGACGTGAGCACAGAAATGGCAAATGGAGTTTAATCCGTAGAGGTGTGAGGTAATGCATTTTAATGATCGAGGTGAAATATTGAGTAAATGGCATAACATAGGGATATAGAAAATTACAGCAATCTTGGTGTACAGGTCCACAGATCTATGAAAGTGGAAACACAAGTGGACAATGTATTCAAGGACGCATATGGTATGCTTGGCTTGATTGGACGGCGCATCGAAGAAAAAAGCTGCCACGTCGTGTTCCAGTTGTCTTGGAACTTCGTCAGGCTGCACTTAGAATATTGCGCACAATTCTGGACGCCACACCAGCAGAAGTATGTGGAGCCTTTTCGTGAGGGTGCAGGGGTGGGTTACCAGGATGTTGCCTGGTTTGGAGCATGTTCGCTCTGTGATGAGGGAGAATAGACTCGGAGTGTTTTCATTGGTGCGACGGAGGTTTTCGGGTGACTTGATAGAGGTTTGCAAGATAATTAGGAACATGGATAGAGTAGATGGCCAGGCACTCTTTTGCAGGGACCAGAGTTTTACTGTCCGTTGGGCAAATATTAGAGGAAATGCGAGTGGAAGGAGTTTTTGCACAGAGGTTGGTGCCTGGACGCTCTGCCAGGGGAGGTTGTGGAAACAGATACATTGACGGGGTTCAAAATCATCTCGACAACAGATATATAGTTTGGGTATAGAGGGATACGGCACAAGGAACTGCTGAGGGGTTTGGCCAAGGTTAGTATCGTGACAGGAACAGGTTTGGTTGACCGAATGACCTGATGTTGTGCTATATTATTATTTTTTCTTTGTTCACCCTCTCCTCCGCCACACCTGCATTCCCGTCGTCCTTTGTTCTGAATTCCCTCAAATTGCCGAGTGCTACGACAGAGAGCTTCCCCAGTGAGTGCGGCACATATGGCCGAATTTTGCTGGTTTTCACTGAGGGAGACGGCAGACCGCCTTTCGGAACATCTTCGAGCAGCTTGGGTGCTGGTTGGCTCCGATTCAGACTCTGCCATCACGACATGGGTAGCAGCAGTCTGGGATGCTCTGTAAAAGTAAGATCACTGCTGATGAACAGAGATAGAAAATAGAGCATGGAACAGTACAGCACAGAACAGGTCCTTCGGCCCTCGATGTTGTGCCGAGCAATGATCACCCGACTCAAACCCCAAGTATCCACCCTATACCCGTAACCCAACAACCCTCCCCCCTTAACCTTAACCTTTTTAGGACACTACGGGCAATTTAGCATGGCCAATCCACCTAACCCGCACATCTTTGGACTGTGGGAGGAAACCGGAGCACCCGGAGGAAACCCACGCACACACGGGGAGGACGTGCAGACTCCGCATAGACAGTGACCCAGATGAGATGTTGTTTGTAATTAATAGTAACTGTGTCGAGAGGCTGAATGCAATCATTCTCTTCCACTTCAAAAACGACTGAATAAACGACACGTGTTCCTCTATAACTGACCCAAAGGAATGAATGGCCGACTCCTCGTCCTATTCCTGTGTGACAGACACACGGGCCTCGCGATAACTTCGATTTGCATCTTCAAACTCTCTGAACAGTTGGGTCTTGCTTTCTTGCTATTGCGGAGAAACAAACTCGAGAGACTGAATGCCCTCCTCCTGTTCGTGTTCTGGTGAAAGACACTCGAGGGGCTGAATGGCCTCCTCCTGTTCGTGTTCTGGTGAAAGACACTCGAGGGGCTGAATTTCCTCCTCCTGTTCGTGTTCTGGCGAAAGACACTCGAGGGATTGAATGCCCTCCTCCTGTTTGTGTTCTGGTGAAAGACACTCGAGGGGCTGAATGGCCTCCTCCTGTTCGTGTTCTGGTGAAAGACACTCGAGGGGCTGAATTTCCTCCTCCTGTTCGTGTTCTGGCGAAAGACACTCGAGCGATTGAATGCCCTCCTCCTGTTTGTGTTCTGGTGAAAGTCACTCGAGAGACTGCATTTTCTCCTCCTTCTCCTGTTCTGGTGTAACAGACAAGAGAACTGAATGTTATCTTCCGCCTGTTCTAGTGTCACAGACTAGAGGTGCCGAATGGTATCCTCCTCATCATTTTCTGGGGAAACAGACACGAGGGACCGAATGGTATCTTCCGCCTGCCCTGCTGCAACAGGCACACGGGGCTGAGTGAGCTCCATTTGACGACTCCACTTGGGAGTTAGAATAGCCTCGTCCTCCCATATTGTTCCCGCAAAACAGGCTGTACAGGTGCAGCAGACGCGAAGGACAGAATGGACGGTTCGTCCTTCTCATCAGGCGTAGCAGGATCGACGACTGAATGGTCGGTCCCTCCTCCCGTTCCAGAATAACAGACACAAGGTACCGAATGCTCTCCTCCTCCACATTTTGTACAAGAGAATTGATGGACTGAATGGCTTCCTCCCCCGGTTCAGATGCAAAGGTTCGTGGGACTCAATGACTTCATCGTCCTGTTCCGGTGAAGCTGAATCTAATGGATGAATGGCCTCTCATCCACCTGTCCCAGTGTGACAGACTCGGGAGACTAAATGGCCTCCTGTGCTATACTTGTGTAACAGACATCAGAGAGGTAATGGCGCCCTCCTCCTACTGTTATGGTGTAGCTGTCACGAGAGGCTGAGTGGCTCCATCCTCCTCTTCCTATTCAGGTGTAACAGACAGGATGGGATGAATGGCATGCTGCCTCTCCTGTTCCTATGTCACAACACGGGGATTTCAAGTAGATTCCCCACCTACAGTTCTGGTGTAGAAACATGGAGGGTTTGAATGACGTCCACGTTTTCCTGTTCAGGTGTAAACTCCGTGGCATGCACAGCCTCCTCCTCCGACTTTCGTGTCACAACTGAATGGTCTCCTTCACTTCTTCTTCTTGTGTACCAGGCAAAGGAGTGGGAAAGGCCGCCTCCTCCTGTTTAGGTGAACTGGAATCGATAAACTAAATGTCTTCCTCCTCCACATGTTCTGGTGTAACAGAATGGATAGAATGAATGGCATTTTCCTCCTCCTGCTCCTCTGTTGCAGACTGGAGGAAAATAATGTGTTTTTCTTTCTGTTCCACTGTGATCAAGAGTACGGACCGAACAACCTCCTTCTCATCGTGATCCTCTCTAAACAGACTCAAGGGACTGAAAACACTCCTCATCCAACCTATCCCGATGTAACAGACTTTATTTTCTTTTAAAAAATAAATGTAGAGTACCCACTTCATTTTTTCCAACTCAGGGGATATTTAGTATGGCCAGTCCACCAACCCTTCACATCTTTTGGGTTGTGTGGTTGAAACCCGCGCAAACACAGGGAGAATGTGCAATCTTCACACGGAAAGCGACGCAGAGGAGGGCGAACCTGGGACCTCGGAGTAGTAAGGCAGCTGTGGCAACCACTGCGCCACCGTGATGCCCTCGTTGTAACAGATTTGACAGACTGAATTCTCCTGTTCCGGTGAACTAAACTTGACGGCCTGATGGGCCATCGGTTTCATACATTATCGTAGAATTTACAGTGCAGAAGGAGTCCATTCGACCATCGAGTCTGCACCGGCGTTTGGAAAGAGCACCATACCCAAGATCAACACCTCCACTCTATCCCCATAACCCAATAACCCCATCTAACACGAAGGACACTTTTGGACACTGAGGGCAATAATCATAACCAATCCACTCAACCTGCACATCTTTGTACTGTGGGAGGAAACCGAAGCACCCTGCGGAAACCCACGCATATACGGTGAAGATGTGCAAACTCCACACAGACAGCGACACAAGCCGGAATCGAACCTGGGACCCTGGAACAGTGAAGCAATTGTGCTATCCACAATGCTACCGTGCTGCCCTTTGTTCTGGTATAACAGGTTCTTATGTCTGAATGACTGCTTTTTCCCACTGTTCTGGTGTAACATGCACGAGGTACAGAATGATCTCCTGCTCTTGTTCTGGTGTAGCAGACACGAAGTTCTGAATCGCCACATCATCCTGCTGTTGAAGGGATAGGCACGTTAAGCTGATTAGCCGTCTCCTCCTCATGCTCCGGTGAAACAGTATTAAGGAACTGAATGGCCTTCGCCTCCTGTTTAGCACTGTTTAGCTAATAAGACAATAGTTTAGCTAACTAGACAATAAACAGGGGCTGTTTAGCACAGGGCAAAATCGCTGGCTTTGAAAGCAGACCAAGCACGGTTCGATTCCTGTAACAGCCTCCCCGAATAGGCGCCGGAATGTGGCGACTAGGGACTTTTCACAGTAACTTCATTTGAAGCCTACTCGTGACAATAAGCGATTTTCATTTCATTTCATTTCCTCCACATGCTCTGGTGCAACATTATCGAGGGCAAAATGACTTCCTCTAATAATGTTCTGGTATGACAGGCTCTGTGGACGGAAGAGCTTACCACTGACCCGGTGTAAACGCTTCCAGTGTCTCAATGTACCTGTACTCCTGTTCTGGTTTAACAGGCTCGAGAAAGATAAGGTCCACCTCCAACACTGATCTTGTACAGCTAAAATGCTAAACTAAATGGCCTCCTCCACCTTCTGCTCCTGTGTCACAGACTCGAGTGTCCACATGGTCTCCTCCCTCTTTTCAGGTTTAAAGGCTCGTGAGGGTCAATGGCCTCCTCCTCCTGCTCCGGTGTAGCAGAGTCGAGAGACTTAATGGCCTCCTTTTCCTTTTCCAGTGTAACAGACTCCAGGAACTGAATGGCCTCATCTTCCTGTTCCAGTGTAACCGACTCCAGGAACTGAATTGCCTCCTATTCCTGTTCCAGTGTAACTGACTCCAGGAACTGAATGGCCTCCTCCCTGTTCCAGTGTAACAGACTCTAGGAAATGAATGGCCTCCTTTTCCTGTTCCGGTGCAACATACTCGAACGACTAAATGGCCTCCTCTTCCTGTTCCATTGTACCGGACTCGAAAGACTAACTGGCCTCCTCCTGTTCCGGTGTCAGTGATTCGAGGGACTAAATGGCCTCCTCCTCCTGTTCCGGTGTAAACGAGTCAATCAACTGATTGGCCTCCTGCTGTTCCATTGTACCAGACTCGAGGGATTAACTGACCTCCTCCTGTTCCGGTGTAACATAATCGATAGACAGAATGGCCTCCTCCGCCTTTTCTGGTGTAGCAGAGTCGAGGGACTAAATGACCTCCTCCGCCTGTTCCGGTGCAGCAGAGTCGAAGGACTAAAAACCCTCCTCCTGTTCTGATGCAATATGCTCAAGTGGAAGATATGCCGTCTTCAATATTCTTCTGTCATAACGGACGATGGACAGCATAACCTCATCCTCTTCCTCCACCTTAACAGAGACGAGAGTATAAATATACTTCTCCTCTTCCAGATCCAGTGTCATGGATTCAAGGGACCCAGTGGCCCGATCCTCCCTCTGTTCATATGTAACAGACTCGAGGTTCTGAATGGCATTCTGCTTACTCTGTCTAATATAGCTAGGGACAGGGGCAGCATGATGGCACAGTGGTTAGCACTGCGGCCTCACGGCGCCGAGGTCCCAGTTTCAATCCCTGCTCTGGGTCACTGTCTGTGTGGAGTTTGCACATTCTCCCCGTGTTTGGGTGGGTTTCGACCCCACAATCCAAAGATGTGCAGGCTACGTGGATCCGACACGCTTAATCCCCCCTCAATTGGACAACAAATGAATTATATATATATATATATATATATATATATATATATATAATATACATATATATATATATATAATATACATATAGTTAGGGACAGAATGGATTCGTCCTCCGTCCCTGGTACAGCAATTGGCAGGGATTGAATGGCCTCCTCTCCAGGTCCAGTATCACTCCATGTCCAGTATCACTCTCTCAAGTGACTGAATGTCCGTCTCATCCCACTCTTCTGTGGTAACAGATTAATTGGATTGGTCCGCTCTAACTGCCACCAAGGACTGAATGGTCTCGCTCTTCACCTGTTCTGCTGTGTCAGCCGCGAGCGCTGAATGACCTCCTTTAGTTCTGTTTTTATCGACTTGAGGGTTTCAATGGCCTCCTCCTACCCACAGTAATTACAGTGTTAATGTTTGGGTACTTGCAACACTAATGAGGATTATAATTAGAACAGACTCGTGGGACTAAATGAACACCTGTTCTGATATAAAAAACGTTAGGGACCGAATGATCATCTCCTCACGAAGTGATGTGTCGCACATGTCTCTTTCTGCATTATGGTGCCGTGTGTAGATCATAGATTAATACAATTTACAGTGCGTAAGGAGGACATTTGCCCCACCCATTTCCATTGACCATTGAAAGAACACCCTACCGAAGTCCACACCTCCACCCTGTCCCCTAACTGTTGGACACCAAGGGCCACTGTAGCATGGCCAATCCACCCTCACCTGCCCATCTTTTGACTGTGGGAGGAAACCGGAGCACAGGAAGGAAGCCCATGCACACACGGGGAGAAAGTGCAAATTGCACAGAGAGAGTTAACCAAGGCCGGAATTGAACTCGGGACACTAGAGATGTAAGGCAGCAGGACTAACCACTGTGCCGTCCGCGCATTAATGTTTGTCAGTTTAAAATTCCTTCGTTTTACATCACCATCACCGGCAATATGTCCTGTATCACCCATGCTAACGCTACGATAAAGAAGGCACAACATCTCCTCTAGTTCATCACAAAACTAAGGAATTTCGGCATGGCCGTTTTCACTCTTACCGATGTTCACAGACCAACATAGAAAACATCCTATCTGGCTGCATCACAGCCTGGTATGGCAGCTACTCGGCCCAATACCATAAGAAACTGAAGAGGCGTGAACACAGCCCAGTTCACAACGCGAAACCGCCTCCCATCCACTGACTCTGCCTACACTTCCTGCTAACTTGGGAAAGCGGGCAACATATTCTCATACCCCTCCCACACAGGTCATTCTCTCTTCCAACCACTTCCATCTGCCAGAAGACACAAAAGTCTGAGAACTCGCACTGGTAGATTCAAATAAAGCTTAATCCCGGGTGTTACTAGATTTCTGAAAGGTCCAATATAGAATCAACTGATCGTTCTGCACATCTTCTCGACAGTTCCTGCACCACTGTCTGCAGGTGATGTGAATGTCTATGCATTTATATTGTGTATTTATCCTATGTTCTATATGTTTCATTCCTTCATCGATCTGCCTGAACTATACGCAGGAAAATCCTTTCCACTGTACCTCGATACACAAGGCAATATGTCTAAATCTAAATCCTCCAAGGATTGTGTAATTGACTCGAGGAACCGAATGACCTCCTCCGTCTCCCGTTCGGCTGGAGCATACGCGGTCGTTTGAATGGCCTCCTCCTTATGTCCGTGTGTTAGAGACTGGAGGGACTTAATGGCTTCCACTCATATAGTTCTGGTTTAAAATGCTGACGTTCAGAATGGCTCCCTCCTCCGGCTATTCAGATGGAACAGACTTGAGGGACTGGATAAACTCCTTTCTCTGTATGTGTGTTGAAGACTCAAGGGACTGAATGGCCTCCTCTCATACAGCTTTGCGTTAACAGGTTGAGGCCTGCCACTGTTCCGGTGTAACAAACTCTAGGGATTCAATGGCTTACTGCCATACTTATTTGGTTTAACAGACTGAAGGTCGAATGGCCTCCTGATCCTGAAGTTCAGGTGTAACAGATACGAGTGACTAAATGGCCTCTTCTATTTTTGCATAACACACTGGAGGGATCGAATGGCCTCCCCCTCGCCCTGATTCTGTGTAACGGACTCGAGGGTCTGAATGGCCTCCTCATGTTTTGTCATAACAGATATGTGGAACTGATTGGTCTCCCCCCTGGGATGATCTTGTGGAGACCGTTCGAGAGACTGAATCGCCTCCTCCTCGTCCTGGCCAGACGTACTAGATAAAAGGGACTGAATGGTCTCCTATCCTGAAGTAACAGATGTATGGGACTCGGGTGACTGGTTAACCTACTCCTCAGGATTTGAAGTGTTGTACATGTCAATTATATAACTTGATAGCCGTGTTAATGAACGGAGGAAGGCAGAAGACACACAATTGCTAACCATTAGTCAATCTGCTTTCATTGGTAAAAAGGTTGAGAATCCATTATTAAAGAAGTGATTGTGGAGATTGGCCATTAATTTGTTTATAATGAACAGCACAACAGGATGCCATCTGGCCCATCGTGTCTGCGCCGGTTTCCAAAAGAGAAGCCCAGCAAGTCCCATTCCCCAGCCCAATCTCCGTACCTATTAAACTCCATCACTTTCACATATATATCGAGCTCGTAGATTAATCCACCGCTACTATTTTCCCAGGCAGTTGACTCCAAACCCCAGCACCTCTCCTCAATTCACTCCGAGCTCCCTTGCTGACCATCTTGACCCGTACTCACTGACACACCAACTACTGGACAGAGAATATCCTTCTTTATCCTGTGAAAACTTTTCAAACTGGTGAGCACCTGAACAATGTCACTTCTTTAACTTTACTTCTCCAAGGACACCAAGCCCACTTGCAGCTAGATTTTATTAAATGGACAAGGAATGACAGAACGTGAATGACTTGAATCGCTTCCATAAATCCGCCCGCCAAAAGGTCGCCTGTGAAGGCTTCAAACGCAGCAGCGAAGTTGCATATCGAACTACGTCCTTCAGTTCGCATTATTTTGATTCCTCTCCGATCTGTTTAACGTTGGCCTATCGTGCGTCTGCCTGTGTGGAGGTTGGGCCGGACACATACACACACATCGACAGACAATATGAAGACACCCTTATACACACATATGCACACACATACATATACACATTTATACAGATAGCCACACACGGACACAAAAACACACACATACACAAACACACACTCACAGACACACACATACAGACACACTAACGTACAGATACACATAGACACATAAACGCAAGTTAACACATATATAATTACTATCTCTCCCTGCAGGCACTCTATCTATCTCCCTCCCTCTCTCACACACCCTCACAGTCACGCACACACGGGCACACATCTTAACGCACAAACACTCACACAGAAACGCGCACACATACCTGCACAGAATTTCCCACACCGACGAGTATTGTTTTTTAACAACAGGCACACTCTATTTCGCTCTTTCTCTATCCCCCCCCCCACACACATATACAGACAGAGAAACGCAAATATACAAATGCGCGCACAGAAATATGTACATATTCACAGACAGGTATATGCTCTTTCTCATGAGAAAACATATAATTTTGACTTCTCTTACAAACACTGAGACACACGCAAACACACACAGACTCGCACTTGCAAAGCGATCGACACACGCTGTCAAAGAAATACAGCCGCAAAGCCACGAGAACACCGACTAAGAAACACACACACACACTCACATTCACACTCTCTCACACACAGAGCCATCACACACTTATGCAGGGAAAGACAAGACCGTCCTGCACCCACAAACAAATGCAAACACACAGTCACAGATTCATACACACAAACGCACATACGATAACAAACACACACACACATGCATATACACTCACAAACAGACAACACACTGTAATAACTTTTAAGAAATCTGATTTAAAGAATATGAATTTATTTACATATTTACAAGCTTATTCTTCACATAACACCTCACTCCCTGTGCAGATCATTCTGGAAGATGGCTCACAGCAGTTCATAGTTGGGCGTCTTCTTGTCCTTGCCTTGACGAACCCCAGATTGTTGGCATCTACCCTCATCCTGTGAAGCTAGAAAACTCCTAGTCCCGCAAAGAGATCACAGGCTCTTTTCCCGGGGTCCTCATGTAGGTTATAAAACCTCATCATCCAGTGTCCGTGAGTCCCCCATCCGCTGCCACTGGCGAAAATGTCCTGCGCCGCTTCGCCCGGGGATGTGCATCCACTTGTGGTTCTGCTCAGGTGAAGTGTAATGGGTCACTGAACGTCGCTTTCTGGCAGACGGTTGAAGCACAATCAGACGAACCTGGATGCCGGACATACTGTCTTATGTCAGTGCGCAAACGTCGGTGTCTATCTCAGAACAGAGCCACTGTAGTCTTTTACCAATCACGAGAACCCACACGGCTCTGCCCTCAAACCCGGAGATGGTTTATTTTGCGATCACGGTGTGGGTGCGTGTGTGGGTAAGTGTGTCTTTGTGAATGCGTGTGTGCATTCGACACACAATGTGTGTGTGTTAGCGGGCAAGTCTGGGCTTGTGTTTGGGTGTATGTATGGTTTTGTGAGCGCGTGTGTGTCTTTCAGTATGTATTGGTGTGTTTGTGCATGAGCGTCTGTATTTATGAGTAGCTGTGTGTGTGTGCTTGTATGTCTGTGTGTGTATGAATGCCTTTGTGGTTATCAGTATTTGTGTGTGTTTTGGGTGTGTTTGTGGGAGCCGGGGTGTTTTGCTGAACATGTGTGTTGGTTGGGTGTGTGCTTGATTGTTTGGGCAAGTGAATGCTTTTGTGAAGGTGTGCGCCTGTGTGAGTGTGTGCATGCCCGGGCGTTGTTTTATGTCTGTTTGTGTGCGCGAAAGCGTGCGGGTGGGTGTGTCTGTGTACCTACGTATGTGTACAGGTGGAGTACCTTTTTTGGTGTGTGGATTTATATTTGTGGGTGAGTGACTCGTGCATATCTGGCTGTGCATCTGGTTGTGTCTGTGTGTATGTTGCTGTTTGGGTGACTGAGTGGTTGTGAGTTTGTGGGTGTGGGTATGCACGTAAGTGCTATGTGGGCGTGCGTGTATGTGGGTTTGTGAGTGCGTCCTTAACTATGCGTGGGAGTGAGTATGTGTGTGGATTTGTATGTGAGTGTGTGGGTGTGTGGATTTCTGTTGATCGGACTGTCTGCCGTTGTGTTTGTGAAAGCGGGAGTGCGCTTGCGGGAATGTGTGTGTGGCTGGGTATGTGTTTCCGTCTTTGAGTAAGTGAGTGCTCGTGTGTGAGTGTGAGTGTGTGTTGTTAGGATGTGGCTGTGCGTGTGCGTGTGGCTGCATCTCTGTATCTTGGCCGATATATGTGGGTTTGCTTCTGTCTGTGTGTGCGTGTTGGTGTTTGATTGAACTTGCAGTTGCGCACGTTTTGGTGTGGCATGTGTGCGAGCATGTTGTTGAGTGTGTATTTGTGGATGCTGGTGTGCGTGTATGTGGCTGTGTGTGGAGGGGTGACGGTGACTACGTGTATGTGTGTGGTTGAGTGCGTGCGAGGTGACCTGTGTTTGCGTGCATGTGTGTGTAAGCGTGTGTGCATGTGCCTGTAGACGTCGGTGTTTGTGAGTGGGGTTTTTTCTGGTTATATAAATGTGTGGATGTGTGCGCGTGCATGTGGGCCTATATATGTGTTTGAGTGAGTGTGCGTGGGTGAGTGCGTATGCCCGTACTTCTGTTTGTGGACGTGCGTTTTTCCATGTGCAGGTGTGTGAGTGGGAATCTGTGTTTGTGGAAGTGTGAACTTTTATATGCGCGCGTGTGTTAATCTCTATGGGTGTGTTGCTACACAGGCGTGTGGGTGAGCATGAGTGTATGTGCATGCTTATGTGGCTGTATGTGCGCGTGGATGTCTATGTGTTTCTGTATGTTTGTCTTTGTGTTTGTAGGTGTGTATGTGGGCGCGTGCATCTGTGGTTGGGTTATGTGTTGGGTTGGGTGTATATTTGATTGTGTGGGTGAGTGGGTGATTGTGTGTACGTCTGTGGAAATGTGTGTTTGTGTTGATTTGTTTTTGCCTGTGGGAGTGTGGGTGGATGTGAGGGTGTTCGTCTGTGTATGTGGAACTTAGTGCCTCAGGGAATGTTGTGAGAATGTAGTGTGTCTGGGTATGTGTCGGCGTCTGTCCGTCTGTGCATGTGCTAGGAGTATATTTGTGTGGGTGGGTTAGTGGGTTAGTGTGTGACAGCGTGTTTATATTTTTCGAAGTTTGTGTGAGTGTCTGTGGGAACATGTGTGTGTCCACGAGTGTATGGGTGTCTGGTGAGTATGAGGGTTTGTTGGGAATCTGTGTGTGTGAATGTTTGGGCGTGTCTGTGGCTGTTGGTCTGTCGATGTGGGTGTTTCGTTGTGAGACTTTGTGCGTGTGGGTGTGTCATTCCTTGAGTGGTTAAGTGTGAGTGTTCGTGTTTGTGCCTGCGTGTGGCTGTGTGCGTGTGGTTGTATGATTGGGTGTGGTTGTATGATTGGGTGTGGCTGTGTTTGAGGTACGTGCCTGAGTTTGCAGATTTATTTCCCTGTACCAGTGAGTGTCTGTATTTGTGTTCCTGTGTCTGGTTGAGTGTATTTTCTCTCGCTGTCTGTGCGTGGACGTAGTTGCATCTCTGATCTGAGTTTGTTTAGTTTTTCTGAGTGTCTGCGAGTGTGTTTATGCGTGTCTCTCTGTGCTTCTGAGTGCGTTAATGTATGTCTATCTGTGTCTTTGGGGTGCGTGTTTTTGTATCTGTGTGTGTGTCTGAGTAAATTTTCTTGTCTATGTCATCATCACCTCAATCTAGCTTGAAAGGCCTTCTCCGTCATGATGCATAATTTAATTGTTAATTTTCCTTCCTTACAGTCAACGTCATCACTATTGTCATCCTGACTAGAAAAAACTGTGGATTATCCAAATCTGTCACTTGTTACCTGGTGGCCATGGCAGTGGGGGATCTACTGGTCGTTATTCTCGACCTGATATTAAGGCACATCCCCATTGTTTTTGAGGCCCAGTTTTATTTCTTGAGTTCCGTCCCCGTGTGTAATATCCACGCCGTCCTGCTTTATGCAGCCACTGACTGTTCTGTCTGGTTCACCGTCACTTTCACCTTTGATCGATTTGTGGCCATTTGTTGGGTAAATCAGAAAAGTAATTATTGTAGCAAGAAAACTGCGACTGTGGTTCTGGGAACAGTGACTGTGCTGAGCTGTTTAAAGAACATTTTCTGGTATTTTATGTACACAGGTCGGTATTCGCTGTCGAACGAACCATGGTTTTGTGATGTCACAATATATGTTCAGATATCTCTGGTATGGTCAATAATCGAGCTTATCCACTATATTCTAAACCCGAGTGTTCCATTTGTCATGGTTCTGCTGCTTAATGTTCTCACCGTCAGACATATTGTCGTGAGCAGCAGGGCCCGCAGGAGGCTCCGGGCGCACAACAGCGGGAAGAGTCCCAGAGACACAGAAATTGAGAGTCGAAAGAAATCCATCATTTTACTGTTCATTATCTCGGCCAATTTTGTCCTGTTATGGTTAATGTTCACGGTTTATTCTCTGTGGAACCGGATGCGCTTTCTGAAAACTAACTATGTCTATTTAGATCTAAATGTTTCAGAACTGGGTTTTATGTTGCAGCTCCTGAGCTGCTGCACAAACACTGCGATTTATGCAGTGACACAGACTCAGTTCAGACAGCAGTTGACGAATGTGCTGAAATTTCCCTTTACTCCAATTATGCAATTAATTAAAAGCTGAGAGAAAATAAATACGGACACGGCATCACTTTCCTCCTATTGGCCATTCAATCCTCTATTACCAGCCAGCCTCACTGATTGGCCATCTTGCATCTCAAGTGGGCGGCCCTTTGAAATTTCTAGGAGATGGTAAAGTGGTGAATCACAGTGATCACACACTTCATTGAAGAGCGTAGAAAGAGGCGAGACGTCAATGAAGAGCGTGGAGAGAAAGGATAAACATTTAATAAAGAGCTTGGAGAAAGAGGAGCAGGACTTCAAGGAAGAACGTGGGGAGGCAGGACTTCATGAAAAAGCGCACAGAGAATGGCGAAACATCAGTAATGAGCGCAGAAAGAGGCGAGACTTCAATTAATGACGCGGATACAGAGGCGAGACTTAATTAAAGAGCGCAAAGAGAAACAGGCTAGACTTAATTAAAGTGCATGGTAGATAGCCGCGACATCGATAAAGAGAGTAGAGAGAGCAGGCTTCATTAAAGAGTGCAGAGAGGTTGCGAGACTTCAATAAAGAGCGGAGAGAGAGGCAGAACTTCAGAAAGGAGCGAAGAGATAATACAGAGGCGAGCCTTCAGATGAGAGGCCAGAGTGAGAGGCGGTTCTTCAATGTAGATCATGGAGAGTGAGGCGAGACTGCAACTAAGAACTCGGCGAGAGAGGCGCAACTTCATTAAAGTGCGCGAAAAGAGAGTTAGGGCACTTGAATGAAGAGCGCGGAGATAGAAATGCGGGACCTCAGTAAACAGCGCGGATGGAGAGGCGAGTCATCAATAAAGATTGCGAAGAGAGAGGGCAGACCAGAGAGAGGGTCGAGCCATATGTAAAGTACGCAGAGTGAGGTAGGGGAAACCAATGAAGAGCGCTGAGAGAGAAATGTGACTTAAATGAAGAGCACGGAGAATGATAGGTGGGACTTCAATCAATGAACCAGAGAGAGGAGACACTTCAAGAAAGAGCGTGGAGAGAGAGGAACGGGACAACAATAAATAGCGCGAAGAGAGAGAAGCGAGGCTGCATTAAGGAGCGCAGAGAGAGGCGAGACTCCAGTGAAGAGCGTAAAGAGTGAGGTTGGGCTTCAATAAAGAGCGTAAAGAAAGAAAGGCAGGACTACAATAAAGAGCGCGGAGAGAGAGGCAAGATTTAGTAAAGGGAGAGGGGCGATACTTCAATATGGAGCACAGAAAAAGGGGCAAGACATAAATTAAGAATGTGGAGAGAGAGGCGAGACTTTAAATGCACGGGGAGAGAGAAGCAAGACTTCAGTAAAGATTGCGGAAAGAGAGAGAGGCGGCTCATCAATGTACAGCGCGGATAAGGAGGTGAGACTTCAATTAAGAGGGCGGAGAGAAAGAACAGAGCCTTCATTAAAGTGCGCAGAGAGAGAGTTATGGCACTTAAATAAAGAGCGCGGAGATTGAAAGACGGGACCAATTAAGAACGCGGAGAGAGAGGCGAGTCCAATAAAGAAAGCGGAGAGAGAGGCCAGACTTCAATAAGTAGCGCAGAGATTGGGGCGAGACTTCAGTGAAGAGCGCAGTGTGAGGTAGGAGGGACTTAAATAAAGAGCACTGAGAGAGAGAACAGGTACTTAATTACAGACGCTGAGAGATAGACGGGTTCTTCAATAAGAAGCGGAGAGAGAGGCGGGACTTCTGTAAAGAGCGTGGTAAGAGGGGCGAGACTCCAATAAAGAGCGCCGAGAGTGACATGGGTTCTTCAATAAAACGCGGAGAGAGAGACGAGTCCAATAAAGAAAGCGGAGAGAGAGGCCAGACTTCAATAAATAGCGTAGAGATTGGGGCGAGACTTCAGTGAAGAGCGCAGTGCGAGGTAGGAGGGACTTCAATAAAGTGCACTGAGAGAGAGAACAGGGACATAATTACAGACGCTGAGAGATAGTCGGGTTGTTCAATAACAAGCGGAGAGAGGCGGGACTTCTGTAAAGAGCCTGGAAAGAGGGGCGAGACTCCAATAAAGAGCGCCGAGAGTGACATGGGTTCTTCAATAAAAAGCGGAGATAGAGACGAAACTTCATTAAAAAGTGTGGATAGAGAGGCGAGACCAATCAAGAGAGGGGCGAGGGAGAGGCGGGGCATCACTTAAAAGTACAGAGAGAGAAGCGGGACTTCAATCAAGAACGTGGAGAGAAGCCAGACTTCATCAAAGAGCGCAGAGAGAGAGGCGAGATATCAATAAAAAACGCGGACAGAGAGGCGAAAATTCATTGAAGAGCGTGGATAGAGGCGAAAAGTCAGTAAAGAGACTGGAGAAAGAGGCGGGGCTTCACTATTTATCCCAGAGAGTCGGGACTTCAATAATGAGCGTGGAGAGAGGGGCGACACTTCAGTAAAGAGAGCGGAGAGGGAAAGATTGGCAGGACTTCAATCAAAAGCGCGGAGAGAAAGGATGGAGATTTCAAAAAAGAATGGGAAGGGAGAGGCAAGACTTCATTAAAGAGCCCGGAGAAAGAGGGGCGAGACGTCAATAAAGAGCGTGCAGAGAGTGGCGGGATTTTAATAAAGAGCGCGGAGAGAGAGACGATAATGCAATAAAGAGGACGGAGAGAGAGAGAGAGAGAGAGAGAGAGGCTGGACTTCAATAAAGACTGCGTACAGAGAGAGAGACTTCATTAAAGCTTGCATTGAAAGCTGGCTGCAACTTCAATAAAGTGGGCGGAGCGAGAAACACGGGACGTTGTTAAAGAGCACAGACGGAGTCAATATTTAATTAAAGAGCACGGAGCGAGGGGCGAGACTTCAATAAGGAGCGCAGAAAAAGGGGCTAGACGTCATTTAAGAGTGCGGATAGAGAGGCGATACTTTAATGAGCATGGGAAGAGAGAAGCGAGACTTCAGAAAAGAGCACGGAATGAGAAAGAGGTGGGTCTTCAAAGTAGAGCACTTCAATTAAGAGTGCGGAGAGAGAGGCGACACTTCATTAAAGTGCGGGGATATTAATTAATAAGAGGAGAGAGAATAGCGGGTCTTCAATAAGGAGCGCGGACAGAGACGAGACTTCAACAAAGAGCATGGAGAGTGATACGTGGGACTTCAGTAAAGAGCGCAGAGAGATGGAGTCAAGACTTCAATAAAGAGCATGGGGAGAGAGAGAGGGACTAAAATACGTAGCGTGAAAAGAGAGAGGCCAGACGTCATCAAAGAGCGTAGAGAGAGAGAGGAGAGACTGATAAAGAGACTGGAGAGAGAGGTGGAACTTCAAGAAAGAGCGTGGAGAAAGATAGACAATACTTCAATAGAGAGCACGGAGTAAGAGAGGCCGGACGTCAAAAAGAGTGTGGAGAGCGACAGGTGAGACTTCAGAAAACAGCACGGATGGAGAGGCGAGGCTTCACTAAAAAGCGCGGAGACAGAGACGGGGCTTCAATATTAAGGGGAGAGCGGTGGTAGTTCAGAAAAGAGGGGGGGGGGGGGAGTGAGAGAGAGGCGGGACTTCAGAAAAGAGCAGAGGGAGAGAGAGAGAGGCGGGACTTCAATAACGAGCGTGGAGAGAGAGGCGAGACTTCAAGCAACAACGCTGCGAGAGAGGCGAGACTTCATTAAAGAGCACAGCGAGAGAGGCATGACTTCAATAAAGAGCGTGGAGAGAGTAGAGCGACCAATAAAGAGCGTGGAGAAAGAGAGGCAGCATTTCAATAATGGATTCGGTGTGAGAGAGGCACGAAGTCAATGAAGATGGCAGAGAGAGAGGCGGGACGTCAGTAAAGAGCTGGGAGAGAAGAAGATACTTCATTAAAGAGCGCGAAGAGAGTCGATATATGAATAAAGAGCGCGGAGAGTGAGCGGGAAACTTCAATAAGGAGCACGGGGGGAGAGGCGAGGCTTCAGTTAAGAGCGTGTAGAGAGAGGCGAGACATATATAAAAAGAGTGGAGAGAGAGAGAGAGAAATCCGGGGCTTCATTGAATAGCGTAGAGAGAGAGGCGAGACTTCAATAAAGAAAGCAGAGAGAGAGGTGAGACTGCATTGAAGAGCGTATAAAGAGAGGCGAGACTTCAATGAAGAGCGTCAAGAGAGGGGAGACTTCAATAAAGAGCTCAGAGAGAGGCCTGACTTTTTTGAAGTGTGTTGAAAGAGAGGCGAGACTTCTATTTAGAGCGCGGACTGAGCGGCGAGACTTCATTAAAGTGCGTGGAGAGAGAGTTACGGCACTTCAATAAAGAGCAGGGAGATAAAATGGCGAGACTTCAATAACGAGCGCGGAGAGAGAGGCGTCTTCAAAAAGAATGTGGAGAGAGAGGCCAGAATTCCATAAATCGTGCAGAGAGAGGGGCGAGACTGCAGTGAAGAGCGCGCAGAGAGTGGCGAGTCTTCAATAAAGAGTATGGAGAGAGAGAGGCCAGACTTCAAGAAAGAGTGTGGAGAGAGAAAGGCGGGACATCAATAAATAGCACAGAGATAGGGGTGAGAGTTCACTAAAAAGCGCGGAGAGACAGAGACGGGACAGTAATAAAGGGGGGAGAGAGGCGGAACTTCAGAAAAGAGCGGAGGGAGAGAGACAGGCGGGACTTCAATAACGAGCGTGGAGAGAGAGGCGAGACTTCAAGCAACAACGCTGAGAGAGAGACGAGACTTCATTAAGGAGCACAGCGAGAGAGACAGGACTTCATTAAAGAGCGTGGAGAGAGTAGAGCGACCAATAAAGAGCGTGGAGAAAGAGAGGCAGCATTTCAATAATGGATTGGTGTGAGAGAGGCAAGACGTCAATGAAGATGGCTGAGAGAGGCGGGACTTCAGTAAAGAGCCGGGAGAGAAGAAGATACTTCATTAAACAGAGGGGAGAGAGTCGAGATATGAATAAAGAGCGCGGAGAGTGAGGGGTGAACTTCAATAAGGAGCACGGGGGGAGAGGCGAGGCTTCAGTTAAGAGCGTGTAGAGAGAGGCGAGACATCAATAAAAGGGGTAGAGAGAAAGAGACATCCGGGGCTTCATTGAAGAGAGTAGAGATAGAGGCGAGACTGCATTGAAGAGCGTATAAAGAGAGGCAAGACTTCAAAGAAGAGCGTCAAGAGAGGGGAGACTTCAATAAAGAGGTCAGAGAGAGGCCTGACTTTATTGAAGAGTGTTGAAAGAGAGGCGAGACTTCAATTTAGAGCGCAGACTGAGCGGAGAGACTTCATTAAATTTCGTGGAGAGAGAGTTACGGCACTTCAATAAAGAGCAGGGAGATAAAATGGCGAGACTTCAATAAAGAGATCGGAGAGAGAGGCGAGTCTTCAAAAAAGAATGTGGTGAGAGAGGCCAGAATTCCAAAAATCGTGCAGAGAGGGGCAGACTTCAGTGAAGAACGCGCATAGAATGGCAAGTCGTCAATAAAGAGCATGGAGTGAGAGAGGCCAGACTTCAAGAAAGAGTGTGGAGCGAGAAAGGCGGGACATCAATAAATAGCACAGAGATAGGGGCGAGAGTTCACTAAAAACGCGGATAGACAGAGACGGGACAGCAATAAAGGGGGGAGAGAGGCGGAACTTCAGAAAAGAGCGGAGAGAAAGAGTGAGGCGGGACGTCTATAAAGTACGTGGAGAGAGAGAGAGGCTGGACTTCAGAAAGAGCGCGGAGAGAGCCGATAATTCAAAAAAGAGCACAGAGAGAGCGAGAGGCGGGACTTCAATAAAGAGCGCGGATAGAGAGGCGAGACTTTAAAATGCACGGGGAGAGAAAAGCGCGACCAGTAAAGAAAGCGGAGGGAGAGGAGAGTCTTCAATTACGAGTACAGAGAGAGAGAGAGAGGACAGACTTCAATAAATAGTGCGGAGGGAGGGGCCAGACTTCAGTAAAGAGCGTGGAGAGAGAGAAACGGGGCTGCAATAAAGAGGGGCGAGAGGCGTGACTTCAGAAAATAGCGGAGAGAGAGTGAGGCGGGACTTCAATAAAGAGTGCGGAGAGAGGGGCGAGAATTCAATGAAGTGCACGGAGAGAGAAAGTGGCGGGTCTTCAATAAAGAGCACGGAGAGAGACGAGAATTAATAAAGAGTTTGGAGAGTGATAGGTGGAACTTCAATGAAGACCGCAGTGATGGAGAGGCGAGACTTCAATAAAGAGCGCTGAGAGAGGAGCGGGACATCAATACAGAGCACGGAAAGAGATTGGTGGGACTTCATTAAATATCGCGGAGCGAGGGGCGAGGCTTCAATAAAGAGCGTGGAGAGAAAGAGAGGCGGGACGTCAATTAAAAGCGCAGACACATAAGAACATAAAAAGAACTAGGAGCAGGAGTAGGCCATCTGGCCCCTCGAGCCTGCTCCGCCATTCAATTAGATCATGGCTGATCTTTTGTGGACTCAGCTCCACTTTCAGGCCCGAACACCATAACCCTTAATCCCTTTATTCTTCAAAAAACTATCTATCTTTACCTTAAAAACATGTAATGAAGGAGCCTCATGCGGGACTTCATTAAAGATCACAGCGAGACGGGCAAGTTTTCAGTGAAGAGAACGTCGTAGAGAGAGGCGAGACTTCATTAAAGTGCAGAGAGAGAGAGAGGTGGGACTTCGATGAAGAGCGCGGAGAGAGTGGTGTGATTTCAATAAAGCGCGGGGTTAGAGAGTGGCAAATCTTCAATAAAGAGCGCGGTTAGACAGGGGTGAGACTTCAATAAAGACCGGGGGAGAGAGAGAGGCGAGTCTTCAAAAAAGCGCCAGGAGCGAGGCGATAATTGATTAAAGGGCGCAGAGAGAGAGGTTAAAGGGCGGCGAGAGTTCATTCAAGAGCCCGGAGGGAGAGGCGAGACGTCATTAAAGAGCGTGGAGAGATAGAGGCGGGTTGTCAATTAGGAGCGCTGATAGTGCGTCGAGATACTAATAAAGAGCATAGAGAGAGAGACTTCGATATCAAGCGCGGACAGAGGGGAATGACTTTAGCAAAGAGCTCGGAGAGAGAGTGAGAGGCGGGAAAACAATGAAGAGGGAGGAGAGAAAGGTACGGGACTTTAAAAAATAGCTCCGAGAGAGAGAGGCGAGTCTTCAAAAAAGCGGCAGGAGCAAGGCGATACTTGATTAAAGGGCGCAGAGAGAGGTTAAAGGGCGGCGAGAGTTCATTCAAGAGCCCGGAGGGAGAGGCGAGACGTCATTAAAGAGCGTGGAGAGATAGAGGCGGGTTGTCAATTAGGAGCGCTGATAGTGCGTCGAGATACTAATAAAGAGCATAGAGAGAGAGACTTCGATATCAAGCGCGGACAGAGGGGAATGACTTTAGCAAAGAGCTCGGAGAGAGAGTGAGAGGCGGGAAAACAATGAAGAGGGAGGTGAGAAAGGTGCGGGACTTTAAAAAATAGCTCCGATAGAGAGAGGCGAGACTTCATTAAAGTGCAGAGAGAGAGAGAGGTGGGACTTCGATGAAGAGCGCGGAGAGAGTGGTGTGATTTCAATAAAGCGCGGGGTTAGTGAGTGGCAAAACTTCAATAAAGAGCGCGGTTAGACAGGGGTAAGACTTCAATAAAGACCGGGGAGAGAGAGAGGCGAGTCTTCAAAAAAGCGCCAGGAGCAAGGCGATACTTGATTAAAGGGCGCAGAGAGAGAGGTTAAAGGGCGGCGAGAGTTCATTCAAGAGCCCGGAGGGAGAGGCGAGACGTCATTAAAGAGCGTGGAGAGATAGAGGCGGGTTGTCAATTAGGAGCGCTGATAGTGCGTCGAGATACTAATAAAGAGCATAGAGAGAGAGACTTCGATATCAAGCGCGGACAGAGGGGAATGACTTTAGCAAAGAGCTCGGAGAGAGAGTGAGAGGCGGGAAAACAACGAAGAGGGAGGCGAGAAAGGTGCGGGACTTTAAAAAATAGCTCCGATAGAGAGAGGCGAGACTTCACTAAAGTGCAGAGAGAGAGAGAGGTGGGACTTCGATGAAGAGCGCGGAGAGAGTGGTGTGATTTCAATAAAGCGCGGGGTTAGTGAGTGGCAAAACTTCAATAAAGAGCGCGGTTAGACAGGGGTAAGACTTCAATAAAGACCGGGGAGAGAGAGAGGCGAGTCTTCAAAAAAGCGCCAGGAGCAAGGCGATACTTGATTAAAGGGCGCAGAGAGAGAGGTTAAAGGGCGGCGAGAGTTCATTCAAGAGCCCGGAGGGAGAGGCGAGACGTCATTAAAGAGCGTGGAGAGATAGAGGCGGGTTGTCAATTAGGAGCGCTGATAGTGCGTCGAGATACTAATACAGAGCATAGAGAGAGAGACTTCGATATCAAGCGCGGACAGAGGGGAATGACTTTAGCAAAGAGCTCGGAGAGAGAGTGAGAGGCGGGAAAACAACGAAGACGGAGGAGAGAAAGGTGCGGGACTTTAAAAAATAGCTCCGATAGAGAGAGGCGAGACTTCACTAAAGTGCAGAGAGAGAGAGAGGTGGGACTTCGATGAAGAGCGCGGAGAGAGTGGTGTGATTTCAATAAAGCGCGGGGTTAGTGAGTGGCAAAACTTGAATAAAGAGCGCGGTTAGACAGGGGTAAGACTTCAATAAAGACCGGGGAGAGAGAGAGGCGAGTCTTCAAAAAAGCGGCAGGAGCAAGGCGATACTTGATTAAAGGGCGCAGAGAGAGAGGTTATAGGGCGGCGAGAGTTCATTCAAGAGCCCGGAGGGAGAGGCGAGACGTCATTAAAGAGCGTGGAGAGATAGAGGCGGGTTGTCAATTAGGAGCGCTGATAGTGCGTCGAGATACTAATAAAGAGCATAGAGAGAGAGACTTCGATATCAAGCGCGGACAGAGGGGAATGACTTTAGCAAATAGCTCGGAGAGAGAGTGAGAGGCGGGAAAACAATGAAGAGGGAGGTGAGAAAGGTGCGGGACTTTAAAAAATAGCTCCGATAGAGAGAGGCGAGACTTCATTAAAGTGCAGAGAGAGAGAGAGGTGGGACTTCGATGAAGAGCGCGGAGAGAGTGGTGTGATTTCAATAAAGCGCGGGGTTAGTGAGTGGCAAAACTTCAATAAAGAGCGCGGTTAGACAGGGGTAAGACTTCAATAAAGACCGGGGAGAGAGAGAGGCGAGTCTTCAAAAAAGCGCCAGGAGCAAGGCGATACTTGATTAAAGGGCGCAGAGAGAGAGGTTAAAGGGCGGCGAGAGTTCATTCAAGAGCCCGGAGGGAGAGGCGAGACGTCATTAAAGAGCGTGGAGAGATAGAGGCGGGTTGTCAATTAGGAGCGCTGATAGTGCGTCGAGATACTAATAAAGAGCATAGAGAGAGAGACTTCGATATCAAGCGCGGACAGAGGGGAATGACTTTAGCAAAGAGCTCGGAGAGAGAGTGAGAGGCGGGAAAACAATGAAGAGGGAGGAGAGAAAGGTGCGGGACTTTAAAAAATAGGTCCGAGAGAGAGAGACGAGACTTCAATAAAGAGCGTGGAGATAGAGCGCATCTCTATTCCACGGTCTTTAATGAAGTCTCGCCTCTCTCTCGGAACTATTCCCGCTTCAATAAGGAGCGCGGAGAGAGAGAGAGAGACGGGACTTCAATAAAAGGCAGAGACATGCGGGACTTCAGTGGAGAGCATGTAGAGACGGCCAAGACTTCAGTAAAGAGTGCGGAGAGAGGGGTGAGGCTTCAATAAACAGCGCGGAGAGGGAGGGAACGGAAAGAGATAGGCGTGACATCGGTCAGCAACGGACAGAGATGGGCGAAACTTCAGTAAAGAGTGCGCAAAGAAGGGGTGAGACTTCAATACAAATGCGTTGAGAGAGGCGAGACTTCATTAAAGAGCGCGGACAGGAGAGAGGCGCGACTTCAATGAATAGCATGGAGAGAGAAGGGCGAGTCTTCAAAAAAAGCACTGAGCGAGTGGCGAGACTTCATTTAAGAACGCAGAGAGAGGGGCGAAAATTCTTTCAAGAGACCTGAGAGAGAGTTGAGAGTTCATTGAGGGGTTGTCAAAAAAGAGCGCTGATAGTTGGTCGAAACTTCAATAAAGAACGCGGAGAGGGAGGCAAAACCAGTAAAGAGAATGGAGAGGGAGAGACAGACTTCAATAAAGAGTGCGGAGAGCGAGGCAAGACTTTAGTAAACAGCGCGGAGAGAGAGAGGCGGGTCTTCAATGTAGACCACTTCAATTAAGAGCCTGGATAGAGAGGCGACACTTCATTAAATTGCGCGACTAGAGAGTTACGGCACTTCAATAAAGAGCACTAAGATAGAAACGCGGGACTTCAATAAAGAGCGCGGAAAGATAGAGGCGGAACCTTAAAAGGTTGCACTGATTGATGGGCGAGGCTTCACTAAAAAGCGCGGCAAGACAAAGACGGAACTTCAATAATAATGGGAGAGAGGCAGGACATCAGAAAAGAGCGACAGAGAGAGAGAGGCGGGACCTCAATAAAGATCGTGACGAGAGAGGCGAGACTTCAAAATGGAGCACACAGAGAGAGAGGATGAACTTTAATAAAGATCACAGATAGAGTGCCGGGACTTCAGCAAAGAGCACAGAGAGAGAGAAAGGCGGGATCTCAATGCAGAGTACGGAGAGAGAGAGGAGAGACGTCAAGCAAGAACGCGGCGAGAAAGGCGGGACTTCATCACAGAGCGGAGCAAAAGAGGCGGGACTTTATTAAAGAGCGTGGAGAGAGAGGAGAGACCAATAAAGAGAGCGGAGAAGGAGAGGCAGCACTTCAATAACGATTTAGCAGAGAGACAAGACGTCAATAATGATAGCGCAGAGAGGCGGGACTTCAATAAAGAGCCGTGATAGAAGGGACTTCATTAAAGAGCGCGGAGAGAGACGAGAGACCAATAAAGAGCGTGGAGAAAGAGAGGGTGCACGTCAATAATGAGTTCGCAGTGAGAGTCAAGACGTCAATTAATATGACGGAGAGAGGCGGACTTCAAAAAAGAGCAGGGAGAGAAGAGGAGACTTCATTTAAGAGCGCGGAGGGAGTCGACATATAAATAAATCAAGCGGAGAGTGAGGGGGAAACTTCAATAAGGAGCACGGACAGAGGCGAGACTTCAAAGAGGAGCGGAGAGAGGGGCAAGTATACAATAAGGAGTGCAGAGAGAGAGGCGAGACATTATTAAAGAGGGTTTCTAGAGAGGCGAGACATCAATAAAAGGAGTGGCCAGAGAGAGACGCGGGGCTTCATTGAAGAGTGTAGAGAAAGAGGTGTGACTTCAATAAAGAACGCAGAGAGAGAGAGGCGACAGAATTAAAGGGCGTGGAGGAGGTGGGACTACAATAAAGAACGTTGAATGAGAGGCGAGACTTCAATTACGAGCGCGGAGTGAGACGTGAGACTTCATTGAAGAGCGCGGAGAGATAGTTACTGCACTTCAATGAAGAGCACGGAGAGTGAAAGGCGGGTTTCAATCAAGAGCGCGGAGTGAGAGGGGAGTCTTCAATAAAGAATGTGGAGAGAGAGACCTGACTTTTAGAAATAGTGCAGAGAGAGAGAGTCGAGACTTCAGTAAAGAGCGTGGAGAAAGAGAGGCATGACTTCACCAAAGAGCACGGAGTGAGAGAGGCGAGACTTAAATAAAGTGGAGGAGAACATAGAACGTAGAACAGTACAGCACAGAGCAGGCCCTTCGGCCCTCAATGTTGTGCCGAGCCATGATCACCCTACTCAAACCTACGTATCCACCCTATACCCGTAACCCAACAACGTTTTTTAGGACACTACGGGCAATTTAGCATGGCCAATCCACCTAACCCGCACATCTTTGGACTGTGGGAGGAAACCGGAGCACCCGGAGTAAACCCACGCACACAGGGGGAGGACGTGCATACTCCACACAGACAGTGACCCAGCCGGGAATCGAACCTGGGACCCTGGAGCTGTGAAGCATTTATGCTAACCACCATGCTACCCTGCTGCCCCGAAAAGAGAGAAAGGCGGGAATTCAAAAAATAGCACAGAGGGAGGTGCGAGACCAGTAAAAAGCGCAGAGAGACGGTAACGGGAGTTCAATAAAGAGGAGAGAGGCGGGACTTCAGAAAAGAGCGGAGAGAGAATGAGGCCGGACTTCAATAATGAGTCTGGAGAGAGTGAGGCGGGGCATCAATAAAGAGTGTGGAGAGAGAGGCGAGACTTCAATAAAGAGCGTGGAGAAAGAGTGGCTGGACATCATAAAGAGAGAGCCGATAATGCAAGAAAGAGCATGGAGAGAGCGAGATGCGGGACTTCAATAACGAGCGCCGAGAGTGAGCCGAGACTTTAAAATGCACGGGGAGAGAGAAGCGAAACTTCAGTAAAGAGAGCGGACGGGGAGGCGAGTCTTCAATTAGGAATGCAGAGAGGCCAGACTTCAATAAATAGCGCGGAGAGAGGGGCGATACCTCAGTAAAGAGCGCGGAGAGAGAGAGAGTGGCGGGACTTCAATGAAGAACGCTGAGAGAGACGATACTTCAATAAAGAGCGTGGAGAGACGGGACTTCAATTAAAAGCGCAGACACATGCGGGACATCAGTAAAGAGCGCGGAGAGACGGGCGGGACTTCACTAAAACGCACGGAGAGGGAGGCGAGACTTCATTAAAGTGCAGAGAGAGAAAGGCGGGACTTCGATGAAGCGCACGGAGAGAGAGGGGTGATTTCAATAAAGAGCAGAGAGGGAGGCTAGACCA
Organism: Scyliorhinus canicula; assembly: GCF_902713615.1. NCBI lineage: Eukaryota > Metazoa > Chordata > Chondrichthyes > Carcharhiniformes > Scyliorhinidae > Scyliorhinus > Scyliorhinus canicula. Next base: position 779,196 of record NW_024055732.1, read on the forward strand.
ATAAAGAGCGCTGAGAGGCGAGACTTCACTAAAGAGCGCAGAGAGAGGGGCGAGAGTTCATTCAAGATCCTGGAGAGAGAGGCGAGACTTCATTAAAGAGCGTGGAGTGAGAGAGGCGGGTTGTCAATTAGGAGAGCTGATAGTGGGTCGAGACTTTAATAAAGAGCGCGGAAAGTGAAGCAAGAATTCAGTGAAGCGCATGGAGAGAGAGACTTCAATAAAAAGCGCGGAGAGAGAGTGAGGCGGGACAACAATGAAGATGGAGGAGAGAAAGGTACGGGACTTCACAAAATAGTGCTGCGAGAGAGGCGAGACTTCATGAAAGAGCGTGAGTGAGAGAGACGGGAATGTCAATGAAGAGTGCGGACAGAGGCGAGACTTCAATATGAAGCACACAGAGAGAGAGGATAAGTTCAATAAAGAGCACGGAGACAAAGAGGTGGGACGTCAATAAATATCGCGGAGCGAGGGGCGGGGCTTCAATAAAGAGCGCGGAGAGAGAGACGGGACTTCAATAAAAAGCAGAGACATGCGGGACTTCAGTAAAGAGCACGGAGTTACGGGCAAGACTTCAGTAAAGAGCGCAGAGGGGCGGGACTTCAGTAAAGAGCGCAGAGAGAGGGGCGGGACTTAAGTAAATAGCGCAGAGAGAGGGGCGGGACTTCAGTAAAGAGTGCAGAGAGAGGGGCGGGACTTCAGTAAAGAGCGCAGAGAGAGGCGGGGCTTAATAAAAGAGCGGAGAGATTGCCGGATTACAATAAAGTGCTGAGGGAGATGAGGGACTTTGATAACAAGCGCGGGGAGAGAGGCGCGTTTTCAAAAAAGAGTACAGAGAGAGGGGCGAGACTTCAATAAAGAGCACAGTGGGGGATAGGCGGGATTTCGGTCAAGAGCGCAGGGAGATTGGTGAGACTTCAGTAAAGAGTGCGCAGAGAGGGCCGAGACTTCAATAAAAGTGCGTTGAGAGAGGCGAGTCTTCAATAAATAGCGCGGAGAGAGAGGCGCGACTTCATTAAAGTGCAGAGAGAGAGAGGCAAGACTTCAGTAAAGAGCACGGACAAGAGAGAGGCGCAACTTCAATGAATAGCGTGGAGATAGAGGGGCGAATCTTCAAAAAAGAGCACTGAGAGAGAGGCAAGACTTCAGTAAAGAGCGCAGAGATAGAGGGGCGATAATTCATTCAAGAGCCCTGAGAGAGACGCGGGACTTAATTAAAGAGCGTGGAGAGAGAGAGACGGGTTGTCAAAAAAGAGCGCTTATATGTGTCGAAACTTCAATAAAGAGCGCGGAGATGGAGGCAAGTCTAGTAAAGAGAATGGAGAGAGAGACAGACTTCAGTAAAGAGTGCGGAGAGCGAGGAAAGACCAGTAAGGAGCGTGGAGAGAGTGAGAGCCGGGACGACAATGAAGAGGGCGGAGAGAAAGGGGCGGGACTTGAAAAAATAGTACTGAGAGAGGCGAGACTTCATTGAAGAGCGCCGAGAGTGAGCGGGTTCTTCAATAAGAAGCGGAGAGAGGCGGGACGTCAGCAAAGAGCGCGGTGGGACGTGTGAGACTTCAATAAATAGAGCTGAAAGAGAGGCGGGAATTCAAAAAAGAACGCAGAGAGAAATTGAGGCGGGACTTCAGTAAAGAGGGCGGAGAAAGAGAGAGTCGAAACTTCAATACAAAGTGCGGGGAGAGAGATGCGAGACCTGTAAAGAACAGGGAGAGAGAGGGGCGATAATTCAATTATGAGCGCGGAGAGAAAGAGAGTGGCGAGACTTTAATAAAGAACACGGCGAGATGGGCGAGACATCAATAAAGGGTAGGGAGAGATATAGGCTGGACTTCATTAAAGAGCGCGGAGAGTGAGAGGTGACACTTCCATAAAGAGCGTGTTGAGAGGGTTATGATTTTTCAATAAACAGCACGGATAGTGGGGCAAATATTAATACAGTGCGTGGGGAGAGAGGAAGACGTCAGGAAAGAGCATGGAGAGAGAGGGGGAGGCGGTACTTCGATGAAGATCACAGAATGAGACGGGCGAGACTTCACAAAAGAGCGCTCTGAGAGTTGCGAGACTTCATTAAAGAGCGCGCAAAGGGGTGAGACATCATTAAAAAGCGCGGAGATGGGCAAAGCTACAATAAAGAGCATGGAGAGATATAGGCGGACTTCATTCAAGAGTGCGGAAAGGGAGGGGAGGAACTACAGTAAGAACTGTGGAGAGAGAATGTCGGGACTTCAATAAAGAGTGCGGAGAGGGATGCAAAACTTCAATAAAGAGCGCGGAGAGACAAGGGGGAGATCATTAAGGAACGTGGAGAGATAGGGGCTAGACTTCAATAAAAATGTCGAGAGAGAGAGAGGCGGGACCTCAATAAAGAGCACGGAGAGAGAGGCAAGACTTCAGTAAAGAGCGCGGAGAGATAGAGAGGCGGGACATCAATGAAGAAACCGGATAGAGAAAGGAGGAACTTGAATGAAGAGCAGGGGGAGAGAGGCGGGGCTTCAATGAGCGTGGAGAGAGGCTAAACTTCAGTAAAGAGCGCGGAGAAAGATAGCGAGGCGGGACTTCAATCGAGAGCACGAAGAGAGAGGGGCGAGACTTTAAAAAGAGCGGAAGAGAGGGAAACCTCACTAAAGATAACAGAGAGAGTTGTGCAAGACTTCAATAAAGAGCGTGAGGAGAGAGATACGGGACTTTAATAAACAGCGCAGAGAGACAAGCGAGAATGCAATAAAGAAAAGCCAGCACGTTTGCACATTGGGTTATTACCAGTGCCTCACAGAGCCGAGGACCCTGGTTCGATACCGGCTGTCACTGACCGTGTGGTTTGCACATTCTTCACATTCTTGCGTGGTTTTCGCCCCTACAACCCACAAAGATGTGGTGGATTGGCCATGCTAAATTATCCCTTAATTTGGAAAAAATCAATTGGGCTTTCTAAAATGTATTAAAAAAGAGAATGCATTAAACAGCGCGGAAACAGAGAGACCTGAGACTTCAGTGAAGAGTGCGGAGAGAGAGGTGAGACTTCAATACAGAGGGTGGAGAGAGAGGCGAGACTTCAATAAAGAAGGAGGAGAGAGAGGCCAGATTTCAATAAAGAGCTCGGTGAGAGAGGTACGGTTTAGGTAAAGAGCATGGAGAGAGGGTCCAGACTTCAATAAAGAGCGCAGAAAAGGGGAGATATCTTTTAAGACTGTGTAGAGAGTGGTGAGACTTCAAAAATGAGTGTGGAGAGAGACGAGACTTCAAAAAAGAGGGCCGAGAGAGGGACGGGACTTCAGTAAAGAGCGCGGAGAGAGGCTGGTCTTCAATAAAGAGCATGGAGAGAGAGGCGAGACTTCAGGAAAGAGGGTGGAGAGAAAGGAGATATTTCTTTAAAGAGCGTGGAAAGAGAGGGGCGACACTTCAATATAGTTTGCAGAGATAGGTGGGACTTCACTAAAGAGCGCAGAGAAGGAGAGGCGAGCCTTCAGTAAAGAGCACGAATGGAGAGGCGAGTCTTCAATAAAGAGCGCGGATGGAAAGGCGGGACTTCATGAAAAAGCGCAGAGAGAGGCGAGACCTCAATAAAGAGCTCGGAGCGAGAGGCAAGCCTTACATGAAGAGTGAGGAGAGATAGTCGAGACGTCATTAAAGAGCGCAGATAGAGAGAAGCAAGACTTCAACAATGAGCACGGAGAGAGAGGCGGGTCCTCATAAAAGAGCGCAGAGAGTGAGATTTCATTAACGTGCGGGAGACGGGCGGGCCTTCAATGAAGAGCGCAAAATGTGAGGCGAGACTTTTATAACGAGCGCGTGGAGAAGGTCGAAACTTCAAAAAAGAGCGCGGAGAAAGATGGGCTGGACGTCAATAATGAGCGCGGAGAGAGAAGAGGCGGGGCTTCACGAAAGAGCACGGACAAAGGGAGAGATGACTTTATTAAAAAGCGGTGAGAGAGGCGGGAATTCAGTAAAGAACGCGGAGAGAGGGGCGAGAACTCAGTAAAGAGTGCGGGGAGAGGGCGGGATTTCAATAAGTAGCGCAAAGAGAGATACGCGGGAGTAACTCTCCGCGATCTATCAAGGCCAGCTTACGCCCCATATCCTCATAGCTCTCTTTATTAAGGTTCACCACCCTAGTCTCCGAATTAACTACTTCACTCTCCAACTTGATAAAATTATCTATCATGTTCACCCTCAAAGTTTCTCCTACGCCAGATATGCAATGATTACCTTCGCATTACACAGTACCCAGTCTAAGATGGCCTGTCTCTAGTTTGTTCCTCCACATATTGGGCAAGAACACCAACCCGTATACACTCCAGGAATTTCTCCTCTGCGGCATTGTGGCTATTTTGATTTGCCCAATCTATACAAACATTAAAATCGCTCATGATCACCAATAATCCTTTATTATATGCATCTCTAAGTTCTTGCTTAATACCATTCCTAACCTCACCACTACATTTTGGTGGTGTATATATGACACCCAGTAATATTTTTTGTCCCCTTGTATTTCTTAACTCTACCCATATAGTTTCCATATTGTCAGAGATAATGTCCTTTCTTTCGATTCTGTTAATTTCCTCTTTAACCAGCAGGGCTACGCCACCAACTTTTATTTTCTGCCTGTCCTTCCTAAATACTGGAAAACCTGGGACATTCATTTCCCATCCCTGTTCTGCCTGCAGCCATGTCTCCGTAATCCAAATTATATCATTCCCATTGAAATCTCGCTTCACAATTAGTTCATCCAATTTATTACAAATGTGCTGTGCATTAAGGCAAAGACCCTTCAAGTTTGTCTTTTACACAATGTGTGGCTGGCTCCCAATATATTTCTCTTCTGCCCTGTTTGAATTTTGTCCTTGTTTTCTCCACCTCTCCCTTTCCTTATTCACTTTTAGACGTTTTGCTTTTGTCCTTGCTCCCTGTTTCTCTGACTCCTTGCATTGGTTCCCATCCCCTGGCATATTATTTTAATACGAGACTGGAGATTCCAGTCAGGAGTGGTGAAGCGGTCGTAGGAGTATTCGATAAACTATATTCTCCAGGAATACAGTTGATCTTGGGTGATGATGCAGCTTGGTCGCAGGAGGGAGTGATGCCTACTGTGGTTGACAACCAGTGAAAAGTCAAACACATGAACGACTAAAGGAAGAATATCTTGGGATGTTTCTTGGTTTTGTATAAAATATGTCGGTAAGTCACAGGTTAAGACAAGAGGACAAATCATAGAGGGAACATGAAGTTGAAGTTCAATTATTGATCAGGTGGTTGGAAAAGAAAAAGAGCAGGTGGAGGAAGAAGCGGATATTTTTAGATCAGGAAAGTTGTCAGAGTTACAACAGGAATACATAGAATTAAACAGTTGTATCAAAAAGCATACACGGATCAGCAATATGAGTGGATAGCAGAATATTATTAGCTTAAAAATCGTCTTGATGAGAAAATTGAGACCTTTACACATGCAGGCGGATGAAAAGTGGGCAGAAGCCAACTTGCCGGTATGATACAGAAGGGAGGCTTTGACAAAGCGTCATTGGACTCGAAACTTTAGCTACTTTCTCTACCTACAGATGCTGCCAGAACTGGTGCTATTTTCCATAATTTTCTCTTTCGTTTCATATTCCAGCATCTGCAGTAATTTGCTTTTATATATAAAGGAGGTGTTGCGAGTCGCACATGAGGTACAGTAGGAGGTCAATTGTTAGTAAGGAAACTGAAGCTAAAATTCGCAACCATTTTTATTGGTCTGGACTACGTAAAAATAGGAGATAAATTTTGTCGATCATGTCACATACGTAAACTGATAGGAAAATCTCAAGCGGTGCTAAAACCATCCCCCTTATCACCCATTCTAGCATTTGAGGAACCTTTTTCCAAGGGTCTTAATTGATTATATAGAACGACTTCCTAAAATTAAATGTGGGAATCAATATCGTGTGACTATAATTGATGTATCAACAGGTTTCCAGAAGCCATTCCATTTTGGAGTTTTAAAGCAAAAAGATTTGAGAGGTTTTACCTTTTTTTAACCAGATATGAACTACCCACAGAAATAATACAGGATCAATGATCAAATTTTACCTCGTGGTTATTCAAGGAGGTTATTGATAGCTGAGGAGTAAAACCTGTCACGAATATCCAGATAATTGAGATAAAGGAATTCCATTCGTACTGTTAGCGATTCGGGGTTCACCTAATAAGTCAACCAAATTGAGTCTCTTTGAACTGATTTTTGGTCAAGTTGTGAGGGACCACTTAGGTAAAGGAAAATTTGGTGAGTGAGCTTTCTGAACCTCCATTGTTGGAGTACATATATCAAGGGATAAGTAGAGCAGGGGAATTGGCGAGTCAATATTTAAAAGCTGCGCAGTATGTGATCAAACAGGAAATGGACAAGAAAGCAACAGTTCTTAGTTTTGCCAGTGGAGATAAAGTTTTACTGTTGTTATCAGTGGGACGTGAACATTTAAAAGCAAGGTTTTGTGAATCTTAACAGATTTCAATGAAAGTGAGTGAGGTGAATTTCTTGGTAAGAACGTCAGGCACAAAGAAAACTCACCGAGTGGTGTCATGTGAATATGCTTAAAAAGGGATTTTGAAAGGGGAGCACAGCAAACGGAGGATGTTTTAATGATTCTAAATCACAGTGAAGAACGAATCCAGATCACTCTGAATTTGTCATCCCTCAAATTATATTGGATAACGAGGATGTTCGTAAAAATTGGGATACATTATTCAGTTGTCTTCAAGAGGAAAAGCAGACTGACCTGAAAGAGTTATTGATATCACATGGCCAAGTTTGTGGGGATAGGTTGGGACGTACTCAAATTGTTATACATGATGTAGATGTGGGAAATGCAGTTCCAATTAAACAACATCCGTATAGACTTAACCCTCGAATCTTGGCACAGGTTCAAAAATAATTTGAAAATATGCTGGAAAACAGCACAACTGAAGTGGGCTGCAGCCAATGAAGCTCACACATAATGATGGTACCTAAACTGGACGGCACTCAATAATTGTGTGTGGACTATAGAAAGATTAATGCAATTTCAAAGAAGACTCATCCTATCGCACGATTGGAGAACAACATTAAGAAATTGTGACATTCATCGTTTATCTCCTAAAGGATTATCTCAAAGGTTACTGGCAAGTGCCTGGATTCGAACGGGCGAGGACATTTCAGCTTCTGAAAATGAAATGAAAATCGCTTATTGTCACGAGTCAGCTTCAACTGAACTTACTGTGGAAAAAACCCTGGTCGTCACATTCCGGCGCCAGTTCGGGGAGGCTGTTACGGGAATCGAACCATGCTGTTATCCTGCTTGGTCAGTTTTCAAAGCCAGCGATGTAGCCCTGTGCTAAACAGCTTCACTTCTGTGACTCTCGATTGTATGTACAAAGTGAAAGTTTTGACATTTTGCATGAAAAACGCCCCATTCACATTACAATGGTTATCCAACCTTGTCGTTTCAGGATTACCCAATTGCGCGGTGTACAGAGACGATCTGGGCATTTTTAACTAGACATGAAAATAATACTTGAAGCATCTCATGGAGTCATTCGATCGACTTCAGGAGGCGGATTTGGTGGTAAAATTAGCCTAAAATGAGTTTGTCAAAGCCCATGTCACGATCCTCCGTCATATAATTGGACGTGGACAAATGATCCTACACTTGCAATAACAATATGTTTTCGGAGTTGCCAATACGCTCGATATAAAAGGAAATAAGATATGTCTTGCCATGAGTGTATTTACCGTAGATTTGTGGCGAAATGTAGCAGCTTGGTTGCTTCACTGACGGAATTTCTGAAGAAGCGTAGCAAATTTCAGTTGCCGGCGCAGTGTCAGCAGGCATTGGTCTGAAGGCTGTGTTAAAAAAACTGTCCTGTGTTGGCCACTACAAATTACACAAAACCATTCAAGCTGGGTATAAATGCGATTGATATGGGCGTAGGTGCCGAGGTATTGCAAGAAGACGATGACTGGATAGAGCGGAATAATGGGTATTTTACAAAAAAAAATCAATGTTCACCAGAGGAAGTTTTCGACAATTGAAAAGGAGACTGTGCTTGGTGCTTTCTTTCCAATAATTTAAAATTTATGGTGCCGGCAATTCATCTGAAATAATTATATGTTAGCACAGTGGGCTAAACGGCTGACTTGTAATGCAGAACAATGCCAGCAGCACGCGTTCAATTCCCGTACCAGTCTACCCGAACAGGCACCGGAGTGTGGCAACTGGGGGCTTTCCACAGTAACTTCTTTGAAGCCTACTTGTAACAATAAGCTTTATTATATTTACTAGTCTTAATCCATTGAAGTTTCTTTTTTAGTAATTCAAGGAAACAAATGTCAGATTGTTTCGATTGAGTTTATTATTACAGCCCTTTAATTCAACCGATGGTTTGTCGCCAATGTATTCAAGAGAAGCAGGTTCGATAGTGGAAGGCAAAGAACTGATGTGATCCGCATTATAAATGTTTGCCTGTTTGATGTTTAACATGAATGCATGTTTATTGTCAAGGGTTAGGATTGGGAAAGTTTCTACATTTATCCTTGGGGAGGGGGGTGTCACGTGAATGTCCCTTTCAGAACGGTTTGGTCTCTTATGATGTGACTTGTAGCACGGCTTCAGTGATGTAATTTTGTGGTTGGATCTCGGCTGTAGCCGTCCGGTCAGGAGTTTTTTATGGTTTCAGTTTTCATTTCGGTGCTTTGTAGAAGAAAACAACGAAGTGTTTTCCATGGTTTTCTCTGTTTTCATTTGCAAAGTTGTTCCAGTAAAAGCACATTAGGTATGGCAAACTGCCTTTAGCAAATTTAAAGATAGAGGTGTTTTCCAGAAGGATATTTAAACTGCTGGTTGAAAATTGATCAGAATATCAAGGAAAGGACAGGTCCCAGTCAAGTGAGAATACAATGTTCTCGGCAACGCCATTAAAATTGGTGTTGATTGACTGCTTTTTATTTATTGAATTGGAACAGCAAAGGGGGTATTCATTACGTGTGACACACATGGATTACTGTAGCTGTTGCGTTGCCTTTGTATTTATAATTGACGAACGGCAATCAACGGAATTTTGATAATGCTAATTTTTTTAATGTTTGCTGTGTTTATATATGTGTGTTAATCACATTCTGAGACTAAACATTATTTTTATTCACGCGGCTAGGAATTTTGATGAATCAGACCTGAAGCGAAGGTTTTTGTGCTCATCCTAACCCAATTCAACATTAAGAGATCAGGTGAACTTCACAGTATACTTTGGATTTTCTACGCACTGGCCCATAAGAAGATAGACAGACAGGCGTAGGTACAAATTGTAACATGAAAATCTGTTTTTATCCCCTCCATTCATAATCATATTCATCTATTTCTGATATAACCTCGGACATTTTTCTCTTTCATGATACGTTAGTCTTTCCTGTGAATCCTTTTCATTGATTGTCAGAGATGTATGCATACTGAGCTTTTGTCGTTCTGTTCCCTGTACATATGCGATTGCAAAAGACCTATAAGCTAACACGCTATGTGCGAAAACTCACAAATAATCCAGATTGTAAACTGGACAGGAACATCGACAGGAAAACATAAGGATGGTTTTATTTGATATTTTATTTTACTGGAAATTTTCGGCTCCAGCGTCAGTTTTCCAGACGCTCATTATAAATATTAATTTGGAACATCAGAACTGCTTTATGCATTTCCAGATCCAATACCACACCTTTCAATCCCACTGAAGCAGGTGCACCACGAACCGTGAGTCAAAAAATGTAATTTACACAAAGCGACGTTGAATATGTATTGTAATAAGGCGGTTTCCGCATGCTACCGTTAGTATGTGGAACTGTGTAATGGCGCAAGAAGAGATGGCATGGATTACTCGCAAAATAGATGCAAGTCGTGACGTTGTATATGTTTCAAGATGTGGCGAACTTGTTAATTTCACAGATCTTTTGGTTTGTATGTTTCGCGGTTAAATAAACATGTGCCCCTGCATTGGAACAGCAGAAACATGCAATTCCGCCTTTCGAGCCTCCTCCACCAGTGAGATCAGGATTCCTCCCTTCGTGGTCTCAAATTCACCTCCCCACCTGTTGCACATATCCCTTTAATCCCCTTCTTAAAAATCTGAAATATGCCTATCTCCTTCCTAAAACAATTTACTGACTCAGATTACACTGCATTATGGGACAGTCAGTTCTATAAATTCACTGCGCTCTGCAATAAGTAAATCCTCCTTATTACAGTTTCAAAACTACCGCCTCTGAAACTATTTCTGTGACCTCTCGTTCGAGATTGACCCACAAGGGGAACACTTGGTTGAAGTTTAAGATGTCAATCGAATGTGTTTTTCGTACAGCTCGATCAGATCCCCGCTCATCCTTCGAAACTCCAGAGCGTATCAGCCCACATTTTTAAAACGTGAAACCTTCAATCCCCCGCGTCAATCTGGCGAAACTCCTCTGAACTGCCTCCAATGCCACTACATCCTTCCTCAAATAAGCAGGCCAAAAGTGGTTCAAAAATCCAGTTTTTGTCTGGCAAGTGTCCTGTATATTATCACCTCATTGTGAAGTGTACATACGTGCATAAATATCTCAAAAGTTTCATCAATGTGTCACTTAAATTCTTCACCCGAAAATTAAATGTTGATGCTGACGTTCGTGTCCGAAGAAGACCTTGTATCTTCAGGTTGTAGACACGAGCTACAGATTGTTAATATATCGTGCGGTATATCACTCACTGGCTACAAGTGGTGATTATATTCAGATTGATGCTTCACTGCTAACATGGCAAAGCTAACCCAATACATTCTTGAACTCACCTATGACTGCAATATGCACGCTTACCCTCCTTTTAGAGTTGATAGTCCGCTCTGCTGTCTCGGTTTGATAAGTGCACTCTAACTCCAGTCATTTTCAAAGTGGGGGTCGCGGCCTGCGAGTGGGTGGACGGGTGTCGGGTGGGTCGTGGAGCTGTCCATCGCAGCTTTGCTAATCGCAGGAATTCACGCGCAACAGCTACAGCACCAGATTTTAACAATGGCGGCTGCAAGCGGTTTTGCAAATGGCGGTTTCGACCAGCTAAAGAAATGCGGCCGTACTGCGCATGCGGCCCGGGAGTGTTGGGACCTGATGGCGGGTCAAAATGCTTCGTCGCATGCCAGCCGCTGACTAAGTGGTGATCATCGTTGATGAACAAGGCTATGACCTCGATCTGTTCTGCATCCCTAAATATTACTGTAATGATCTGGAGAGAGTATATATTCCACATGGTTTAATCATGGACATAACTGGACGTTTGCGAAGGGACACGATGAAAACCATGGGGAATCATCACATCGTCTCCTTCTGTGCACTAAAGGGTGGCTATATTTTTTTTGCTGACCTTTTGGAGAACATTAAAGCATTGAATCAAAACCGTGACTAGGCAATCACTTGACGGTGGAATTAATCCACAAGTTGAGTTGCTGTAATAATCAGTAAACAGGCGAGCTATCGAGTTTACGAACTGAGGTACGAAAACCACGCTCTCCACCTGTGAACCTGATTGGAGTGAGATCATGAGATCCAATAAGGTTCATGTCTCGCACTAAAGCAAAGAGAAACTGGGGAGTCGCGAACGTCAGCAGCGTGGGTCGCGAAGGTCAGCTGGTGTGGGTCCCGAAGGTCAGCTGTCGAGGATTCCGAGGTTGTGCCGGTGTGGGTCCAGAAGGTCGGCCGGCGGGGGTCCCGAATTTCGACTGCCGTGGATCGCAAAGTTCGACCGCCAATGGTGAATAATGTCGGCCGGCGTGGGTCGCAGTTCGGCCGGCAATGGTGACTAAGGTCGGCCGGCGTGGGTCGGGAAGTTCGGCTGGCGTGGGTCATAAAGTTTGGAAGCTTGGTAAAACCCCTGTAACAAAGACTGAAAGACACTGCGCTAATATGGAAATTTATCAGGATTTGTGGGAGGGAACTGAAGCACCCGCTTGGGTTGCGATGGTCGGTCTACATGGTTCGTGAAGTTCGGCTGCTGTGGCTCATGAAGGTCGCCTGGCGTGTGCCATAAAAGTTCACTGGTGTAGTTCGTGAAGTTCGGCTGGTGTGGATCACAAAGCTCGATCAGTGTGGGTGGTGAAGTTCAGCCGGCTTTGGTCGTGAAGTACGGCCGGTGTGGGTCATGAATGTCGCCGGCGTGGATCACGAAGTTTGGCCGTTCGGTAAAAATGATTCCCCTAATTAAGCTTGAAAAACCCTTGACGTAACATGCACATTTCAGGAACGGTGGGAGGAACCCGGAGCACCTTGAGAAAACCCACGCAGACACGGGGAGAACGTTCAGATCCGCACAGTCGGGTATCGAACCTGGGACCCTGGCCTTTTGAAGCAAACACCATGCTTGCCTTCATCGGCTGGGAACTGAGTATACAAATTGGCAAATCAGGCTATAAAACCATAAGACGTAACGAATTTGGTCTGCTCCGCCATTTAATCCTTGCAGATATTTTCCTCATCGCAACTTCCTCATGCCAAATCTGCTGCCTTCTCCCCATTACCCGTGATCCCCTTATGTATCAAGAACCTATCTATCGCTGTCTTAAAGGTACACAGTTATTTGGTCTCCACTGCCTTCTGAGTGCCACCGATTCAACGCCCTCTGGCTCAAAAAGTGCCTTCTCATCCCTCTTCTGAAGGATCGTCACTTTAGTCTCAAATTGTATCCCATGGTACTGTCTTTTTCCTAAAAGTGGAAACATCCTCTCCTCGTCCACCGTATCCAAGCCTTACTGGATCCTGTAAGTTTCAATAAGCCCCCCCGCCCTTCCCCGCCCGCCTCATCCTTCCCATCTCCAAAGAATACAGACCCAGAGTCCTCAAACGTTCCTCATACGACAAGCACTTAATTCCACGGATCATTCTTGTGAACGTCCTCTGGATCCTTTCCAAAGCAAGCGCGTCCTTCCTTAGATACGGGGCCCTAAACTGCTCACAATACTCCAAATAGGATCTTACCAGATCCTGATACAGCCTCAGAATTACATCCCTGGTCTTAAAATCTAGCCCTCTTGACATGGATGTGAACATTGTATTTGCTTTCCGAACTGCAGACTGAACCTGCACGTTGACATTAAGAGGATCGCGAACAGACACTTCCAGGTCTCTTGTGCTTCTGATTTCCTCAGCTTCTTCCCATTTAGAAAATAATCTATGCCTCACTTCCTCCTTTCAAAGTGCATAACCTCACACTTCCCCCCATTTTATACCATCTGACATTTCTTTGTCACTCTCCTAACCTTCTGCAGCCCCCTTGCTTTCTCAATATTACCTGTCCCTCTGCAAATCTTTGTATCATGTGCAAACTTAGCAAACGTAACTTCAGTTCCGTCTTCCAGATCATTAATGTATATTGTGAAATGTTGTGGTGCCAACACAGGCCACCGAGGCACACCACTAGTCGCTAGCTAACATCCTGGAAAACACCCCTTTATCTTCAGTCTCTGACTTCTGCCAGTCAGCCAGTTCTCTATCCATGCCAGGATATCATCTTGAAAACCAGGGGCTCTTAACTTATTTAGCAGTCTCCCAATGCGGCACCTTGTCAAATACCTTCTGGGAATCTAAATAAATCACATCCACTGTTTCTCCTTTGTCGGAATTCCATATTACCTCCTCAATGAACTCTAACAGGTTTGTCAGACATGACCTCCCTTAGACAAAGCCGTGCTGACTCAGTTCTATTTTATCTTGCACGTTCTCATCTTTAATAGTGGACTCCAAACACTTACCAATGACCGAAGTCAGGCTAACTGGCCTATAATTACCCGTCTTCTGCCTCACTCCCTCCTCAAACAATGATGCTTCATTAGCCACTTTCACTGCTCTGGGACCATTCCTTCCTCCAGTAATTCCTGAAAGATCACTACTAATGCCTCAACAATCTCGTCAGCCATCTCTACAGGGCCCTGGTGTATAGTTCATCCGGTCCAGGTGACTTAACCACCTTCAAACCTTTTAGTTTCCACAGACCCTTTTCCTCCGTGATGGCCACTGCACTCACCTGTGTCCCCGAGTTCTCCTGTAGCTCTGGAATCCCACTGGTGTCTTCCATCGTGAAGACTTATACAAAGTCACTATTTAGTTCCTCTGCCATTTCTTTGTTTCCTATTATTCCTTCTTCAGCCACATTTTCTAGTGGTCCAATGTCTATTTTTTGCCTCTCTCACCTTTTTATATTTAAAAAAAACCATATATTCCTTTATATTACTAGCTAGCTTGCACTCATACTTCATCTTCTCCCCTCTTATTGCAATGTCAGCTGCCCTCTGCTAGCTTCTAAAGGCTTCCCAATCCTCTGGCTTCCCATAAATCATCGGCACTTTGTATACTTTTTATTTTGCTTTTGTGCTGTCCTTTACTACCCTCGTCAGACATGAATGCCTTGACAACCCCTGAGCATGTTCCCTCCTCCTGGGGATGAATTTCTGTTGTGCTTCTGATATAACCATACAAAACTCCTGCCAGTGGTGTGCCACTGTCATTCCTGCGAGGCTCCTTTTCCAATCAACTCTGACCATCTCCTCCCTTATGTTTTTGTGGATGCCCCTATTTAATTGTCATTCCGTTACATCTGATTGCAGCTTCTCCTTCTTAAACTTCAGGGTAAATTCTATCATATTGTGGTCCCTGCTCCACAAGGGTTCCTTCACCTCAATATCCAGAATAAAATCTGCCTCATTACATATCACTAAATCCAGAATTGCCTGCTCCCTAGTGGGCTCTGCCTTCCGTTGCTCCATAAAACCATCTCTTACATATTCCACAAATTCATTTTCTTGCGATACGCGACCAACCTGATTTTACCAGTCAACCTGCATATTGAAGTCCCCCATGATTATTGTAATATTGCCTTTTTTACCTGCCTGTTCTATCTCCTGACTTATTGTCCGCCCCACATCCTGACTACTGCTAGGGGGCTTTTACATAACTCCCATCAGGGTCTTTTTACCTTTGCGATTCTTCAACCCTACCCACAGACATTCTATGCCTCTGATCCGATATCGCTCCTTGGTATGGATTTAACTTCATTCCTTACTAACAATGTAGACCCACCCCTTTGCACGTCTGCTTGTCATTTCGATAGGACACGTATCCTTGTACATTTAGGTCCCAGCCCTGATTCGCTTGTAGCCACGTATCTGTGATGCCCACAACATCGTACCGGCCAATTTCACCGTGCGAAACTTGCTCATTTACTTTGTTCTGTGTACTGCGCGTATTGAGGTACAACACCCTCAGTCCTGCATTGACCATGTCCCTTCTCAAACTTGTCATCTCTTTTGTTCTGCCTGAGGGTGATGTTGTTCTCTTATTTTTCTTCTCTATTTCCCCATCAGTTATTACACGTTCGAAGCTAAGATTCCGATTCCCACATTCCTGTCAGACGAGTTGAAATTCTCCAGAGTGACTGCAGCGAACCTCCCTGCCATGATATTGATTCCCCTCGGGTTTAGATGCAACTCATCCTACTTGTACAGGTCCCACTTTTCCGGACGAGATTTTAATGGTCCTGAAATCTGAAACCCTTCCTCCAACACCACTGGTTTAGCTGCGTGTTTAGCTGCACTATCCTCCTATTTCTAGCCTCATTATCACGTGGCGCAGGGAGTAATCCTCAGATTACAATCCTAGAGGTTCTTCTTTTTAGTTTATTGCATAACTCGCTGAACTCCGTCTGCCGGACCTCATCACTCTTCCTGCCTATTTCATCGGAACATATGTGTACTACGACCTCTGGCTGTTCACCCTCCCCTCCGCAATGCTCTGTGTTCGTTCAGAGACACCCTTGATCCTGGAACAAGGAAGGCAGCATACATCCTGGAATCTACTTGACGTCCGTATAATCGTGAACCTGTGTCTCTCACAGTAGTGTCCTCTATAATTATCGCTTTCCTCCACTTTGCCATTCCCTGCTGAGCAAGAAAGCCAATTGTGGTGCCACTGTTCAGACTGCTGTTGTTTTCCACTGAGAGGCTATCTCCCCCAACAGTATCCAAAACGGTACACATGTTAGAGAGGAGGGCAGCAACGGGGATGCCTGCACTGACTGCCTGCCCTTCTAGCAGTCACCCATCTGTCTGCCTGCAGGCTGGGTGTGACCAGGTCTTTATGACTTCTATCTATGACACTTTCCTCCCCTGCATGTTCCGAAGTGCATCCAACTAACTGATGCTCGAACTGAACCACATGGCCTCTGAGGAGATGTTATTGGTTACACTTGCTGCAGACGTAGTCCACCGGAAATTTGGAAGCGTCACAGACATGTCACATCTCACATGAGAAGCACTGCACCCCGCTGTGACAATTATGCACCAGTTAATTAATTCAAAATATTTACCTAAATTGTTATCAGATTAAGTTACAATTCACTAAAAGGCCCTGGCACTCGATTTGTACTGTGAAATTAAATGCCAAATACTAATCTCTGCCCTCAGGTTTAGTTACTCCTTGACATAGTCAATTAATTGTTGCTGACGTTGTTTAGAACCTTAATTAGGACACACTTAGATTGTAGTGTTCAATTTTGGACGCAACACTACCAGAAGAATGTGAAGATTTTGGAGAGGGTATAGAATAGTTTTTCCAGCATACTGTCTGGTATGGAGAGGGTTAACTATGAGAGTAGGTTGGATGAACTCGTTTTGTTCTCAGTGATACTTCGGAGGTTGAGGGGAGGTCTGATATTTAACGTTGGGACACTGGCAATCATTGATAAAAAAAATTCTGGGCAATTTTAACAGATAGTTCTGATATATTCGCTTTGATTATTGGGTGTAATGTTTAAAAGTTAGTTACATTAACTCTTGCACGGATAAAGAATTTGCTGGTCACTTTTATACGGAATCCAAGCAGTTCATCCTCCTCTTCCTCCCGGCCGCCAGGGTACGCTACAATTCACCAAGTCGTGTCTGCTGCTCCTCCCGGCCGCCAGGGTACGCTGTAGTTCCCCGTGCACTGGCTGATGCTCCTCACGACAGCCAGGGTGCGCTGCAGTTCCCCATACAGTGGCTGATGCTCCTCCCGGCAGCCAGGGTACGCTGCAGTTCCCCATGCAGTGGCTGCTGCTCTTCTCGGAGTCACGGCTTGGTCCGACACCCATGATCCTGCCTCCCTCAAACACACAAACTGCAAGATCGCCACCGACAGTCCCCAATGGTAACGCAAGCTGGCCACCGACCGTCCCCAATGGTAACTCAAGCTGGCCACCGACAGTCTCTCCTGGTACTGCAGAATTGTAAATCAGGGTAAGGCTGGCTGGGGGTGGTCAGTTTAACCGGCAGTACGTGGAGACAGATGCCGTGTGTATGAGGTTTACTCTCAGGATTTAATGCTTTGAAGAATTGAACAAAGGGAACATTCAGCACATTCTTCAACTGCTGTCTGAAATGAGTCTGTTTCACGGCGTAAATCACAGTTTTTGTGCAGGAACTCAGGAGCTGCAGCATGACGCCCAATTCGTAACATAATAATCGAACCAGAAAGATGTGATGCCGGCGGTAGACAAGGGTGAGCACAGTAAGAAGTTTTACAACACCAGGTTAAAGTTCAACATGTTTGTTTCAAACCTCAGGTGAAGGAGCAGTGCTCCGAAAGCAGGTGTTTGAAACGTACATGTTGGACTTTAACCTGGTGTTGTAAGACTTATTGCTGTACGCATAAAGAGTAATTCTTCAGAATGAACATCCAGAACCAGGTACAAAAAACCATTAACGTTGAGCATAACTGAATGAAATTCGCCGAGATAATAAACAAAAAAATGTTGGATTTCCTCCGATTCTCCATCCCTGGGATTCTCCCCACTGCTGTGAGACCGGAGTCTCCTGCTGCTCACGACAATGTGTCTGACGGTGAGAACATTGAGCAGCAGAATCAGGACAAGTGGAACGCACGGGGTTAGAATGTGGTGGAGGAACTCGATTGTTCCCCAGACAGGAGATAACATATCACCTACTGTGACATCACAAAAGCAGGGGTTGTTCACCAGCCAATAAGACCTGTGAACATAAAATACTAGAAAATGTTTTTCAAACAGCTCAACACAGTCACTGTTCCCAGAACCACTTCCGCCGTTTCCTCGCTGAAATATTTATTTTTCAGCTTCGGGCAACAAACGGCCACAAATCGACGAAAGGTGAAAGTGACGGTGAACCAGACAGAACAGTCAGTGGCTGCATAAAGCATGACTGCGTGGATATTAAACACGTGGATGGGCCGCAGGAAAAATACTGCTCCTTCAAAATAATGGCAATGCGTCTCAATATCAGATCGAGAATAACGACTAGTAGATCCCCCATTGCCATGGTCACCAGTTAACAAGTGACACATTTTGTCAGCCCACAGTTTTTTTTCTCTTCAGGAGCTCAATTGTGATGAGGTTCACTGTGAGGAAGGAATATAAACAATGAAATAATACATTAGCCTGGGAAAAACATTAAAAGTATGGCCGACGTGGTGTTGACGAAGTCAAAAAAATATACACTAATACACACACTCACACAGATACAGTGATACCCTCACACAGACACTAATACACACACACATACAAAAAGAGCATAACACACACTCACAGACACTACGTGGCGCTAATACACACTCACAGACACACACGAAGACACTACTACAAATATTCATGGAAACTAATAGACACACTCACAGCCCCACACAGGGACACTATTACAAACACTCACACTAAGACACAAATACACACACTCACACACACAGAAACACTAATACACACACACTCACACAACATACACAACTACACTAATACACACTCTCACGAACACTAAGATACACTAATACATACTAACAGACACACCCGAAGGCACATACACAAAAACCCACATAAACTAACATACAGAGTCACAGACCCACACAGAGACACTAGTACACCCACTCACTCACACACACTAAAACACAAATGCACACACACTCACACTCACAGATACACTAATACACACACAACCCACACAGAGACACTAATACACACACTAACTCACACACACAAAAACACAAATACGGACACTCACACACTCAGTCACTAATACACATACTCACAGACAAAATACACTAATGCACACACTCACAGACACAGAGAGACACTAATACATACAGTTACATACAATAATACGCACAATGACACAAATACACACGCTCACACAAACAGACACTAACGCACAAACTCACTGACACACAGGTACACGAATACAAACACAAAAAAACAGTGACACGAATGTACACTGACAGACACACAGAGACACGAATAAATACACTCGCGCACACAGATACACACATACACACACTCACACAGAGACAGTAATACAAACGCACAGACACACAAAGAGACACTGATAGGCACACTCAGAGACACACAGGGAGACGAATACACAATCACTGGTACGCCGCGACAGGAATACAGACTCACTCACACAGAGACAGTAATTCACACACTCAGGGCCACATAGGGATACATATGCACCCACTCACAGACACACAGACAGACACCAGTACACACGGCGACACTGAGTCACACACTTACATACACACGCGGCCACTAACACACATACACACAGACACAAATACAAACACTCAAAGACACGAATACACAAGCTCACAAACGCACATAGCCAAACACAGATTCATAGGTGCATGCGCACACAGACACTAATGCGCACACTCACGCACGCAGAGACACGAATGCACAAACTCACACAGACACAGTCACGAATACACACACTGAAAGACACACGGAGACTGTAATATACACACGCACTGACACGTAGATGAAGTAATACATCTCACAGACACACAGATACACACACTCACACACACAGACAATAATACACACGCTCACTGACAAGTAGAGACAATAATATACACACTCTCAGACACACTGAGACTCTAATGCACACACTCACACACACAGAGGCAATAACACACACACAGAAACAGAGACAATAATACACATACTCACACACAGAGACAGACAGTAATCCACACACTCACACAGACACTAATACACACTCACAGACAGATACACCAATACACACACTCACAGACACACAGACACTAATACACACACTCACATAAACATACCCGGATGCACTAACCGTGGTTTACCAAAGAAGTGGAATATATTGTTAAGAGGAAGAAGGAGGCCTATGTGAAGATGAGGCATGAAGTTTCAGTTGGGGCGCTTGATAGTTACAAGGAAGCGAGGAAGGATCTAAAGAGAGAGATGAGACGAGCAAGGAGGGAACAGGAGAAGTCTTTGGCAGGTAGGATCAAGGAAAACCCAAAAGCTTTCTATAGGTATGTCAGGAATAAAAGAATGACTTGGGTAAGAGTAGGGCCAGTCAAGGACAGTGGTGGGAAGTTGTGTGTGGAGGCTGAGGAGATCAGCGAGATACTAAATGAATACTTTTCGTCAGTATTCACTCAAGAAAAAGATAATATTGTGGAGGAGAATGCTGAGACCCAGGCTATTAGAATAGATGGCATTGAGGTGCGTAGGGAAGAAGTGTTGGCAATTCTGGACAAGGTGAAAATAGATAAGTCCCCGGGGCCGGATGGGATTTATCCAAGGATTCACTGGGAAGCCAGGGAAGAGATTGCTGAGCCTTTGGCTTTGACTGTTAGGTCATCATTGGCTACAGGAATAGTGCCAGAGGACTGGAGGATAGCAAATGTGGTCCCTTTGTTCAAGAAGGGGAGTAGAGATAACCCCGGTAACTATAGGCCGGTGAGCCTAACGTCTGTGGTGGGTAAGGTCTTGGAGAGGATTATAAAAGATACGATTTATAATCACCTAGATAGGAATAATATGATTAGGGATAGTCAGCATGGTTTTGTGAAGGGTATGTCATGCCTCACAAACCTTACCGAGTTCTTTGAGAAGGTGACTGAACAGGTAGACGAGGGTAGAGCAGTTGATGTGGTGTATATTGATTTCAGTAAAGCGTTTGATAAGGTTCCCCACAGTCGGCTATTGCAGAAAATACGGAGGCTGGGGATTGAGGGTGATTTAGAGATGTGGATCAGAAATTGGCTAGTTGAAAGAAGACAGAGAGTGGTAGTTGATGGGAAATGTTCAGAATGGAGTTCAGTGACGAGTGGCGTACCACAAGGATCTGTTCTGGGGCCGTTGCTGTTTGTCATTTTTATAAATGACCGAGAGGAGGGCGCAGAAGGATGGGTGAGTAAATTTGCAGACGACACTAAAGTCGGTGGAGTTGTAGACAGTGCGGGAGGATGTTGCAGGTTACATAGGGACATAGATAAGCTGCAGAGCTGGGCTGAGAGGTGGCAAATGGAGTTTAATGTGGAGAAGTGTGAGGTGATTCACTTTGGAAAGAATAACATGAATGCGGAATATTTGGCTAATGGTAAAATTCTTGGTAGTGTGGATGAGCAGAGGGATCTCGGTGTCCATGTACATAGATCCCTGAAAGTTGCCACCCAGGTTGATAGGGTTGTGAAGAAGGCCTTTGGTGTGTTGGCCTTTATTGGTAGAGGGATTGAGTTCCGGAGCCATGAGGTCATGTTGCAGTTGTACAAAACTCTAGTACGGCCGCATTTGGAGTATTGCGTACAGCTCTGGTCGCCTCATTATAGGAAGGACGTGGAAGCTTTGGAACGGGTGCAGAGTAGATTTATCAGGATGTTGCCTGGTATGGAGGGAAACTCTTATGAGGAAAGGCTGATGGACTTGAGGTTGTTTTCGTTAGAGAGAAGAAGGTTAAGAGGTGACTTAATAGAGGCATACAAAATGATCAGAGGGTTAGATAGGGTGGACAGCGAGAGCCTTCTCCCGCGGATGGAGGTGGCTAGCACGAGGGGACATTGTCTTAAATTGAGGGGTAATAGATATAGGACAGAGGTCAGAGGTGGGTTTTTTACGCAAAGAGTGGTGAGGCCGTGGAATGCCCAACCTGCAACAGTAGTGAACTCGCCAACATTGAGGGCATTTAAAAATGTATTGGATAAGCATATGGATGATAAGGGCATAGTGTAGGTTATATGTCCTTTAGTTTTTTTTCCATGTCGGTGCAACATCGAGGGCCGAAGGGCCTGTACTGCGCTGTATCGTTCTATGTTCTATGATGAGGGGTGACTTAATAGAGGTTTATAAGATGATCAGAGGAATAGATAGAGCAGACAGTCAGAGACGTTTACCCCGGGTTGAAACAAACCATTACAAGGGGACATGAATTTAAGGTGAATGATGAAAGATATATGGTGGATGTCAGAGGTAGGTTCTTTACCCAGAGAGTAGTGCGGGCATGGAAAGCACTGCCTGTGGAAGTAGTGCAGTCGGAAACATTAGGGGCCTTCAAGTGGCTATTGGATCGGTACATGGATTATGGTAGAACAACGGAGTGTAGATTAATTTGTTCTTAAGGGCAGTACGGTTGCATTGCGGATAGCACAGTTGCTTCACAGCTCCAGGGTCCCAGGTTCGATTTCGCCTTGGGTCACAATTTTGGACATTATGATTAAACTTGGACAAAGGTTCTGCACAACATCGTGGGCCGAAGGACCTGTTCTGTGATGCATTTCTCTATGTTCTCTATGAGTTTGAGTGTGTGTGAGAAACTGTGTGTTTGAGAGTGTGCCACAGAGAGAGTTTGTGTGAGAAACTGTGAGTGAGTGAGAGTGTGTGTGAGAGACAGTGTGCACGCGATTGTCTGTGCGCGTCTGAGTATGTGGCAGAGCGAGTGTGTGAGAGAAGTTTTTTTTGTGAGAGAATGTTACTGAGAGAGAGTGACATCGATAGTTTGTGTCAGCGTGTGTGTGAGTATACACTTTTGTGTGTGGGAGTGTGTGTGAGTAGATTTGTTCGTGGGAGAGATTGAGAGCGTCTGTGTGAGAAAGGGTATTTGTAAGACAGAGAGTGTGCGTGTCACTGTTTGTGGGAAAGTGTGTGAGGGAGTGTGAGTCATAGTGTGTGAGAATGCATCTGTGTATCAGTGAATGCGTGAGTGTGTGTGCGAAAGTGTATGAGAGAAAATGTGTGAGAGAGTGTGTGTGTGAGGGACTGCTTGTGTGATAGAGAATGTTTGTGAGAGACAATGTTTATGAGAGGGTGTGTGTGAAAGAGAGAGTGTGAGAGATGGAGTTTGTGTCAGTGTGTTAGTGAGTCTGTGAGTGTGAGTGTGCGTGTGCTAGAGAGTGTGGGTGAGAAAGAGTGTGTGAGAGAGAGTTTGTGTGAGTGAGTTTTGGTGAGAGAGTATGTGTGTGAGATTCAGTGTGAGAGTGGGTGTGTGTGCGTGAGGGTGTGTGCATATGTGTGAGTATGTGCCGCGCGTAGTGAGTGTGTGAGACAGCGAGTGAGAGAGTTTGTGTGTCAGAGGGGGTTTGGGTGAGTGAATGTGTTTGTTGGAGAAATTGTCTGATCGAGATTATGTGTGAGAAAGAGTATGTGTGAGAGAGAGTTAGTGTGTGAATATGTGTGTTAGTGTGTATGCGAGTGTGTGAGGGGTTATGGGTGAGTGTGTGAGATTGGATGTGTGTGAGTGAGTGTGTGAGTGTGTGTGTGTGAGTGTGAGAGAGAGTGTGTGTGAGGGATTGTGAGAGAGGACGTGCGAGAGTGTTGATGTGTGTGAGAGTTTCTCTGTTTCTCTCCTCTTTGTTTCTCCCTCCCTCTCTCTGTATCTTTCCTTTACTCTGTGCCGCCGTCCCGCCCTCTGTCCCTCTCTCACTGTCCCTCTCTTTCTGTCCCTCTCTCTGTCTGACTTTCACTGTCACTGTCCCTCTCGCGGTATCTTTTTCTCTCTATCTCTCTCACCAACTCTGCCTGTCTCTGTCTTGCTGTTTCACTCTATCTCTCTGTCTTTCCTCTCTCTTTCTCTCTCGCTCTCTCCCGTGGTCTCTCTCCCTTTTTCAATCTCCCACTCTGTCTGGAAGCCCCCTTCACCGTGAACGAGAGCATAGAAGCTCAACTACCTCTGCTGCAGATCTCTCCATCCGAGACACATTCTGCGAGACTCATTTCTGCTCCTATCTAGTGATGTGGCGGCGTTTGTAGGTGGAGGGATGCACGGTGACAACGCGGTGTCGATACTGACCGCCAACCAGAACAATCTTTGGGACATCTGCTGCTGCGGGATGCCGGCTGACTCAGTGAGAAGGAGCTGAGTCAAAAATAGACCAGTGACTTCAGCCACTTCCTCGGTCCATTTCTCATTAAGGCGAAGTCCCCACCGCCCCCCCCCCACCCCACCCCCACCCAGTACCGCCGTTGCACCATCACGCACTTATGAGAAAGACCACCTGTTTCCCCTGTTGCCGTAATCGGTGCTCGGTTCAACCACTCGGTTGCTGGATCATCATCGTGGATGTTTTATGTCACCAGACGCAGATGTCTCTGTGGATCTAACCGTGGGATAGGGACACCGGAACTCTGTACAGTGCTCCGAGTACGTATAAATGGGGGCACGGCGACCAGAACTGTGCGCTGTGCTCCAAGTGTGGGTCTAACCGAGTGACACGTAGATCGGAACTGTGCAAGGGCCCCAGCTGTTCACAATAAACACAGATGATGTGGAGGGAGGAATTGCATGCAATATCTCCAACTTTGTAGACAACACTAAGCTGGGTGGCAGTGCGTGCCGTGAGGATGCAAATAGGTTGCAGGATGACTTCGACAGGCTTGTTGAGTGGGGCAATACTTGGCAAATGCAATATAATGGATAAATGTCAGGTTGCGGACTTTGCTGGCAAAAATAGGAAGGCAGATTATTATCTGAATGGTGGCAGTTAAGGAAAAGGGGAAGTGCACCGAGGCCTGGGTGTCATGGTGGAACAGTCGCTGCAGGTTGGCATGCAGGTACAGCAGGCGGTGAGGGTTGGCATGCAGGTACATCAGGCAGTGAGTGTTGGCATGAAGGTACAGCAGGCGGTGAGGGTTGCCATGCAGTTACAGCAGGCAGTGAGGGTTGCCATGCAGGTACAGCAGGCTGTGAGGGTTGGCATGCAGGTACAGCAGGCGGTGAGGGTTGGCATGCAGGTACAGCAGGCGGTGAGGGTTGGCATGCAGGTACAGCAGGCGGTGAGGGTTGGCATGCAGGTACAGTAGGTGGTGAGGGTTGGCAGGCGGGTACAGCAGGCGGTGAGGGTTGGCATGCAGGTACAGCAGGCGGTGAGGGTTGGCATTCAGGTACAGCAGGTGGTGGGGTTGGCACGCAGGTAAAGCAGGCGGTAAGGGTTGGCATGCAGGTACAGCAGGCGGTGAGGGTTGGCATGCAGGTACAGCAGGCGGTGAGGGTTGGCATGCAGGTACAGCAGGCGGTGAGGGTTGCCATGCAGGTACAGCATGCGGTGAGGGTTGGCATGCAGGTTCAGCAGGCGGTGAGGGTTGGCATGCAGGTACAGCAGGCGGTGCGATTTGGCATGCAGGTACAGCAGGCGGTGAGAGTTGGAATGCAGGTACAGAAGGCGGTGAGGGTTGGCATGCAGGAACAGGAGGCGGTAAGGGTTGGCATGCAGGTACAGCAGGCATTGAGGGTTGGCATGCATGTACAGAAGGCGGTGAGGGTTGGCATGCATGTACAGCAGGTGGTGAGGTTTGGCATGCAGGTGCAGCAGGCGGTGAGGGTTGGCATGCAGGTACAGCAGGCAGTGAGGGTTGCCATGCAGGTACAGCAGGCTGTGAGGGTTGGCATGCAGGTACAGCAGGCGGTGAGGGTTGGCATGCAGGTACAGGAGGCGGTGAGGGTTGGCATGCAGGTACAGCAGGCGGTGAGGGTTGGCATTCAGGTTCAGCAGGCGGTGACGGTTGACATGCAGGTACAGCAGGCGGTGAGGGTTGGCATGCAGTTACAGCAGGCGGTGAGGGTTGGCATGCAGGTACAGGAGGCGGTGAGGATTGGCATGCAGGTACAGCAGGCGGTGAGGGTTGCTATGCAGGTACAGCAGGCGGTGAGGGTTAGCATGCAGGTACAGACGGCGGTGAGTGTTGGCATGCAGGTACAGCAGGCGGTGAGGGTTGGCAGGCAGGTACAGCAGGCGGTGAGGGTTGGCATGCAGGTACAGCAGGCGTTGAGGGTTGGCATGCGGGTACAGCAGGTGGTGGGGTTGGCACGTAGGTACAGCAGGCGGTAAGGGTTGGCATGCAGGTACAGCAGGTGGTGAGGGTTGGCATGCAGGTACAGCAGACGGTGAGGGTTGGCATGCAGGTACAGCAGGCGGTGAGTGTTGCCATGCAGGTACAGCAGGCAGTGAGGGTTGGCATGCATGTTCAGCAGGCGGTGAGGGTTGGCATGCAGGTACAGCAGGCGGTGCGGGTTGGCATGCAGGTACAGCAGGCGGTGAGAGTTGGAATGCAGGTACAGAAGGCGGTGAGGGTTGGCATGCAGGTACAGTAGGCGGTGAGGGTTGGCATGCAGGTACAGCAGGCGGTAAGGGTTGGCATGCAGGTACAGCAGGCGGTGAGTTTTGCATGCAGGTACAGCAGGCGGTGAGGGTTTGCATGCAGGTACAGTAGGCGGTGAGATTTGGCTTGCAGGTACAGTAGGCGGTAAGGGTTGGCTTGCAGTTACAGCAGGCGGTGAGGCTGGGCATGCAGGTAAAGCAGGCGGTGAGGGTTGGCATGCAGGTACAGCTGGCGGTGAGGTTTGGCATGCAGGTACAGCAGGTGGTGAGGGTTGGCATGCAGGTACAGCAGGCGGTGAGGGTTGGCATGCAGGTACAGCAGGCGGTGCGGTTTGGCATGAAGGTACAGCAAGTGGTGAGGTTTGGCATGCAGGTACAGCAGGTGGTGAGGGTTGGCATGCAGGTACAGCAGGCGGTGAGGGTTGGCATGCAGGTACAGTAGGCGGTGAGGGTTGGCATGCAGGTACAGTAGGCGGTGAGGGTTGGCTTGCAGTTACAGCAGGTGGTGAGGCTTGGCATGCCGGTAAAGCAGGCGGTGAGGGTTGGCATGCAGGTACAGCTGGCGGTGAGGTTTGGCATGCAGGTACAGCAGGCGGTGAGGGTTGGCATGCAGGTACAGCAGGCGGTGAGGGTTGGCATGCAGGTACAGCAGGCGGTGAGGTTTGGCATGAAGGTACAGCAAGTGGTGAGGTTTGGCATGCAGGTACAGCAGTTGGTGAGGGTTGGCATGCAGGTACAGCAGGCGCTGTTGGCATGCAGGTACAGCTGTCGTTGAGGGTTGGCATGCAGGTACAGCACGGGGTGAGCGTTGGCATGCAGGTACAGCAGTCGATGTGGGATGGCATGCAGGTACAGCAGGCGGTGAGGGTTGGCATGCAGGTACAGCAGGCGGTGAGGTTTGGCATGCAGGTACAGCAGGCGGTGAGGTTTGGCATGCAGGTACAGCAGGCGGTGAATAAATATAATGGCATGCTGACCTTCATAGCGAGAGGATTTGAGTATCGGAGTTGGGATGCCTTGCTCCAGGGCCTTGGCGAGGCATCACCTGAGTATTGTGCGCAGTTTTGAAATGAAATGTAAATCGCTTGTTGTCTCAAGTCGGCTTCAAATAAAGTTACTGGAAAAGCCCCTAGTCGCCACATTCTGGCGCCTGTTGAGCGAGGCTTGTACGGGAACTGAACCGTGCTGCTAGCCTGCCTTGGTCTGCTTTCAAAGCCAGCGATTTAGCCCTGTGCTAAACCAGTCCCTAGTTTGGTCTCCTAGTTTGAGGAAGGACATTTTGCCCAGCCGGTTCATCAGACTAGAACATAGAACATAGAACAGCACAGCACAGCACAGAACAGGCCCTTCGGCCCTCGATGTTGTGCCGAGCAATGATCACCCTACTTAAACCCACGTAACCCGTACACCCGTAACCCAACAATCCCCCCATTAACCTTATACTACGGGCAATTTAGCATGGCCAATCTACCTAACCCGCACAGCTTTGGACTGTGGGAGGAAACCGGAGCACCCGGAGGAAACCCACGCACACACGGGGAGGACGTGCAGACTCCAGTGACCCAGCCGGGAATCGAACCTGGGACCCTGGAGCTGTGAAGCATTGATGCTAACCACCATGCTACCGTGAGGCCCCGGATGGCAGGACTGACATATGAAAAACGATTGGATCGACTCTGCATTCATCCAGTGCAATCGATCCCTCCTATCACATTGAACTGCACACAGTACTCTAGCAGTGGTCCAACCAAAGTTTTGTACTTTTCCAGCATAATCTTGCTCTTAAACTCTCCGCCTCGGTTAATAAACGTGATCCATGGAGCTGTGGGCCCGCACGGTGCTAACCATGGACAAACATGTCCGCAGACCGGAGCTTACAAAACCCCTCTGGGACCAGAGAACAACTTTCCACCGTGCACCCCCTGAACAACCCTTGCACCTGCTGTGTTCCGATCCCTTCGAGCTGACTTCCAACGTCGTAACCAGTGGGCATGATGTCCTTGCTTCGGAGGGAGAGCATTCAAGTTTTCCCAGGCTGATTTCCGGAATGGCGGAGCTGTCATATGAGGAGAAACTGTCGGAGAGGATTATATTCATTGGAATTTAGATGAGCAAGGGGGTGGGGGTGGGGGGGGGGGGGGGGTTGAGGTGCTCGCTCGTAGAAACTTACAAACTCTAAGAGGATTAGACAGGGTAGATTCAGAAAAAATGTTCCCGATGGAGGGGGAGTCGACAACTAGCGGTCATAGTTTGAGAATAAAGTGAAAATATTTTCAGACTGCGTTGATAGAAATACATAGAGACAGACAGCCAGAGAGTGTGAAACAGATAGAAAGTGAAACAGCGAGAGTGAGAGACAGACAGAGGAGAGAGTGAAGCAGAGCGAGAGAGAGAGAAAGACAGAGTGAGAGATGGATAGAGAGCTAAGGAGAGAGAGAGAGAGAAAGTCAGAGAAAGGCACAGATAGAGACATACATATAGAGAGAAACGGAATAGAGTGAAACAGAGAGAGAAAGTGAAAAAGAGAGAGAGTGAGATAGACAGGGGTAGATAGATAGATAAATAGATAGATAGATAGATAGATCGATAGATAGATAGATAGATAGATAGATAGATAGATAGATAGATAGATAGATAGATAGATAGATAGATAGATAGATAGATAGATAGATAGATAGATAGATAGATAGATAGATAGATAGATAGATAGATAGATAGATAGATAGATAGATAGATAGATAGATAGATAGATAGATAGATAGATAGATAGATAGATAGACAGATAGATAGATAGATAGATAGATAGATAGATAGATAGATAGATAGATAGATAGATAGATAGATAGATAGAGAGAGAGATAGGTAGATAGAGAGAGATAGAGATATATTGAGAGAGATGGGGTAGAGACAAGAAAGGAGAGAGAGGTGTGAGGGAGAGAAGTGAGAGAGGAGCGTGGAAACAGAGAGGGAGGAGAAAAAGGAGGGTACTGGGAGAGCAGAAAACGGAGAGGGGAGACAGAGAGGAGAGGGAGGGTAGAGCGAGCGGTGGAGAGAGGGTAGAGAGGAGAAAGGAGAGGGAAGTGGTAGGGGAAGATGGTAGAGATATGGAAGAGCGGGGAGGAGAGAGGTGAGAGACGAGAGCGGAGAGAAGGGGAGAAAGGCGAGTGAATGCAGAGAAGGTAGAGTGGGGACAGAGAGAAGAAAGGGGGAGAGCGGGGAGAAAGGGGAGAGTGGGTAGAGACGCAAAGGGAGAGAACGGAGAGAGGAGAGAGAGAGAGGCGAGACAGAGCGGGGAGGCATGGGAGAGAGAGCGAAGCGCGAGGTTAGAGGGAGAGAGTGGAGAGAAGAGAGAGAGGGGAGAGACATGGGATGGAGATTTAACAGACAACTAGATAGTCAGAAGCCTTTTCCGAGGGTGGAAGATTCGGTGTGTAGAGGACATCAGATTGAGGTGCGAGGGGCGATGGTTAGTGGTGACGTGCGAGGGAGGTTTTTTGAACAGAGGATGGTGGGAGCCTGGAACTGGCTGCGGCAGAGGCTGTGGAAGAAGCTACGCTAATGATGTTTTGCAGTGACAAATATATGAACAGGATCAGAATAGAGGGAAAGCGAACGCGGAAGTGTAAAAGCTTTTCGGTTACCCGGACCGTATGGACAGCACAGCGTTGGAGTGCCGAAGTGCCTGTTCCTGTGCTGTATTTTCCTTGTTCTTTGCTCAACACATTTAGAATGATTGGGAAAACGAGTTTCCTGTTACCAATGGCGTAAATTTTGCAGATTGAGATGAGGAAAGGCAGCCTTGGGTCACCAGCAGCGGTTTCTCCTGAGCAGGAAACACGATGACATGTATTTCACAACTGCAGCAGGAGCTGCAGCCCCTGCAGGAAACATGACCAGCTGGAGCGGATGCTGATGACGGAGGCTCGGGGGCCCAGAGGCTCTCGTGACCACGGCTGGGAAACAGTCTGTTTGAACTCGGCGGCCGTGCCGGCATTGCGCGCGCGGTTGGTACATACAAGCGGGAAGCTGTTGAAGCTTCGGACACGGTGACCGACGTTGAACTACTCAACCAAATACGATCCCTCGGTGAACCGAAAGACAAGACAAAAGTTTTAAACCCTTTGCAAATAATCTTACCAACATAAAAGCATATTCTCTGAAATATACAGAGGAACTCTTGCTCACTATAATATACAAAGGGTATGTTATTATCTATAATATGGACCGGGACTATTATTCTCTATAATATACACAGGCAGTATTATTCTCTATAATATACACCGGGACTGTTATTATCAATAATATACACAGGTGCTCTTGTTATCTTTAATATACACCGGGACTGTTATCTTTATATTACACTGAGGCAGTCTTATTCTCTATAATATACACAAAGACTGTTCCACTCGATATTGCATCCTGGGATTGATATTCTCTATAATAAACACGGGGACTATTATGCACTAAAATACACAGAGAGGTTACTATTCCCTGTTAAATAGACAGGAGCTGTTATTTCCTATAATATAAACATAAACTGTTATTCTCTATAACATACACAGGGACTGCTGGGCTCTATAATATACACAGGGACCGTTTTCCTCTAATATATTCACAGGGACTGTTAGTCTCTTTCGTATACACAGGGGCTGTAATTCTCTATAATATACACAGGGCATGTCATCCTCAGTAAAATACACAGAGTCGATAATAGACACAGGGGCTATTACTCTCTGTAATATATACTGGGACTGTTATTCACTACAACATATATTGGCGCTAACAATCTGTATAATATATACAGGGACTGTCATTCTCTATAATATACACAGGGACTGGTATTCTCTGTAATATACAGAGGGACTGTTATTCTCTATAATATAAAGAGGACGATTATAGTCTATAGTATGCACAGGGGATCATAGGTTCTATAATAGACACATAGTCAGTTATCCTTTATTATATACAAAATGATTATTATTGTGTATAATATACATGGGGACTGATATTCCCCATCAAAACACAGGGACTGTTATTATCTACAATACACATTGGTGCTGTTATTCTCAAGAGTATATACAGGGGCTGTTATCCTCTATAGTATACACCGGGAGTGTTATCATCTAGAATATACACAGGGACTGTTGTTCTCTATAATATGAACTGACGCCGTTATCCTGCATTACAAATACAACGACTGTTATTCTCTGCAGTATACACAGGGGCTGTTTTTATCTCTAATATGCACAAAGGCCGTTATCCTCTATAATATACATAGAGAATGTTATTCTGTATAATATATCCAGAGGCATTTATCATTTGTAATACACACAAACACTTTTCATCTTTAATATATTGACAGGGGCAGTTACTCTTTATAATATACAAAGTGACGGTTATTCCCTCAACATACAACGGCGCTGTTATTCTCCATAATATCCTCAGTGGCCGTTTTCCGCTGTAATATGCACAGAGATTGTAATTCTCTATATTGTACACAGGGACTATTATCCGTTATAGTATACACAGAGACTTTTATTTGTTTTACTTTACACAGGGACTGCTGGTCTGTATATTATGCACAGGGGCCGTCATTATCTATAATATACATATAGGCCGATATCTATAATATACACAGGGACAGATATTATTTATAAGACACAAAGGCCATTATCCTCGACAATATACACAGGGACTGTTATTCTCTATAATGTACCCTGAGACTGTTATTCTCCATAATATACACAGTGGCTGTTATTCTCTATAATATACATAGGGACTGTTATTCTCTATAATATACACAGGGACTGTTGATCACTAACATACACGGGGACTATTATTCTCCAGAATATGCACAGGGGCTGCAATGCTCTATAATATACGCACGGGCTGCTATAATGTACACAGGGACTGTTATTCTCTATAATGTACCCTGAGACTGTTATTCTCCATAATATACACAGTGGCTGTTATTCTCTATAATATACATAGGGACTGTTATTCTATATAATATACACAAGGACTGTTGATCACTAACATACACGGGGACTATTATTCTCCAGAATATGCACAGGGGCTGCAATGCTCTATAATATACGCACGGGCTGCTATAATGTACACAGGGACTGTTATTTTCTATAATATACACAGCGCTGTCACTTTATATTATACACAGGGACTGTAATGCTCTATAATGTACACAGTGACTGTTATTCTCTATAATATACACAAGGACTGTTATTCTCTACAATATACACAGGAACTTTTATTCTCTATAGTATACACAGGGACGGTAATTCTTTATAATATACGCAGACACTATTATTCTCAATAATATACACAGCTGTTATTCTCTATAATATAAGCAACGATTGTTATCCTCTATAATATACCTAGTGACTATTATTCTCTATAATATACACAGGCAGTGGTTTCTCTAAAATAATCACTGTTGCTGTTATTCTCTATAATATACACCGGGACTGTATACTCTATAATATACTCAGCGACTGTTATTCTCTATAATGTACACAGAGACAGTTATTCTCTATAATATAGACGGGTGCTGTTATTCTCTATAATATACACAGGGGCTGTTTTTCTCTATAATATACACAGGGTTTTATTCTTTATTAGATACACCTGGACTGTTATTCTCTATAATATACACAGGGGCTGTTATTCTCTATTAGATACACCGGGAATGTTATTCCTTATTATATACAAAGGGAATGTTATTCTCTATATTATACACAGCGACTGTTAGTCTCTATAATATACACCGGGGCTGCTACTCTCTATAATATACACAGGGAATGTTATTCTCTGTTAGCTACACCGGGACTGTTATTCCCTATTATATACAAAGGGACTGTTATTCTCTATATTATGCACAGCGCCTGTTAATCTCTATAATATACACAGGGACGGTTATTCACTATAATCTACACAGGGACTGTTATTCTCTATTAGATACACCGGGACTGTTATTCCCTATTATACACACAGGGACTGTTATTCTCTATAATATACATAGGGGCTGTTATTCTCTATAATATACCTAGGGACTGTTATTGTCTATAATATACACACGG
Source organism: Scyliorhinus canicula (assembly GCF_902713615.1). Lineage (NCBI taxonomy): Eukaryota > Metazoa > Chordata > Chondrichthyes > Carcharhiniformes > Scyliorhinidae > Scyliorhinus > Scyliorhinus canicula. The sequence goes on from NW_024055732.1 coordinate 812,691, forward strand.
AAATATATTTTCTGTTGTAAAAACAGTGACTGTGATTCACTATAATATCCACGGAGCGGTTATTCTCTATCATATACACGGCGACTGTTATTTTCTAGAATATACACTGGGGCTGTTATTCTCTTTAATATACACCGGGACTGTTATTCTCTATAATATACACCGGGTCTGTTATTCTCTATAAAAAACACAGGGGCTGTTATTCTCCATAATATACACAGAGACTGCTATTCTCTACAATATACATAGGGACTGTAATTCTCTATACCACAGGGACTGTTATTCTCTATAAAGAAAAATAAGGTCGAACACGAAAGGAAAACTAGCACAGAATATAAGGACAGATAGCAAAGGTTTTTATAATTATATAAAACTAAAAAGAGTGGCTAAAGTAAACATTGGTCCGTTAGAGGATGAGAATGGTCATTTAGTTATGGGATATGATGAAATGGCGGAGGCAATGAACAAATATTTTGTATCGGTCTTCACAGTGGGGGACACTAATAACAAGACTGCAATTGACTGAGAGAAGAAGGTAGGTGAGGACCTGGAAACAATTACTATCACGAAAGAGCATGTGTTGGGCAAGCAAATGGAGCTCAGGATAGATTTGTCTCCTGGCCCTGATGGAATGCATCCCAGGGTACTGAAAGAGATGGCTGGACTAATAGCAGATGCACTGGCGGTAATTTTCCAAAATTCGCTGAACACTGGGGCAGTCCCAGGGGATTGGAAAACAGCAAATGCAAAGCCACTGTTTAAAAAGGGAAGTAGACAAAAGATGGGGGAATTATAGACCGGTTAGCTTAACCTCTGTCGTGGGGAAGATGCTTGAGTCTATTATCAAGAAAGAAATAGGAGGGCACCTCGATAGAAATTGTCCGATTGAACACAGGGTCTGTTATTCTGTATAATATATACTGAGGCTGATATTCTCTGTAATGTACACGTGGACTGTTATTCTCTATAATATAAACAGGGACTGTTATTCTCTATAATATACACAGGGGCTGTTATTCTCTATAATATACACACATACTGTTATTCTCATAATGCACACGGGGACTGTTATTCTCTATAATATACACAGGGACTGTTATTCACTTTAATATGCACAGGGGCTGTTATTCTCCATAATATCTACGGGGACTGTTATTCTGTATAATATACACGGGTGCTGTTATTCTCTATAATATACACGGGGACTATTGTTCTCTATAATATAATCAGGGAATGTTATGCTTTGTTATATACCAGGGGTGGGAAAACTACGGCCCGCGGGCCGCATGCGGCCCGCCAAAGGACTTTATGCGGCCCACCAAGATCAAGTCATAAAACTTTTTTTTTAAATGTTTCTTTTTTTTTTAAGGTTAATGGGGGGGCTGTTGGGTTACTTACTGGTATAGGGTGGATACGTTGACTTGAGTAGGGTGATCATTGCTCGGCACAACATCGAGGGCCGAAGGGCCTGTTCTGTGTTGTACTGTTCTATGTTATATGTTCTATATGAGGCGCCCAGAATCATAACCGGGTGAAGTAATTATTTTACTTAATATACTATGCGGCCCTTTAAAATTGAGAATTTCTGAATGTGGCCCTTGCACGAAAAAGTTTGCCCACCCCTGTTATATACACAGGGACTGCTATTGCGTATCTCTCTCTCTCTATCTCTGTCTCTCCCTCTCCCTTTCTGGGTAACTTGGAGATAAAGCTCCAGAAAAGGGAAGCAGCTCTGGAACAAACCTGACGTCAGAGGAACTGTTTGCGCAAGCACTCTCGCAGCCGCACTGCTTTACAAAGAGGCTCCGAGAAACTGCCAAGCAGAGGCAGGGAAGGCTTCACAGCCACTACACTCACCAGTTCGAGACACCATCGCTGCTCATCCCCAATCTCAAGAAACTCTTTTCTTCTTCGGTTGTGGTCTTCGATTGTGATCTTCAGTTGTCGTTTTTGATTGTGATTATCAATTGTGGTCTTCGATTGCGGCCTTTCTCACACGGGGAGCTCGATGGATACCAACTCCTCCTTCAGCAACCTGACCTGCCACCCGGCTGTCGTCAACTACCGCTACTTTGGCGCCCTGTTGGGGATCCTGGTGACTGCCCTGGGGACCGTGGGCAACGTCATGACTGTGCTGGCCTTCGCCACGGACAAGGGTATCCGCACCCGCCTCAACGTGCTCATTCTCAACCTGACAGTGGCCGACCTCATCTACTGCGCCTTCCTCCAGCCGGTCACGACCGACACATACGTCCATTTCGCCTGGCGGCAGGGCGAGAACATGTGCCGGGTCTTCGGCCTGGTCCTTTTCCTGGCCAACTCCGTCTCTATCTTCAGCCTGATCCTTATCGCCGTGAGCCGTTTTGTCCTCATCTCGGACGCCCGGAGGTTTGACCGGGTCTTCTCCCGCCGCACGATGCCCTTCTTCGTGGCCCTGCCCTGGATGTTGGGGCTGGCACTCTTCGGGCCCCTCTGGAATATCTATGTCTTCGTTCCGTCCGTCTGCACCTGCAGCTTCCACCGGGAGAGGGGAAGGCCTTACACCACCATCCTCACCATTTGCATGTTTGGCTTGGGCCTGGGCTGCATCGGGATCTTCTATTTTCTCATCCATCGCAAGGTGAAGGCGGTGGATCAGGCACTGAAGGCTCATCGATTAGAGGCTGAAGAGGTCGGAAGGTTGCCCAAGGTGGCCCATGCCTCCGCCGCCGTCAGAGGGATCGCCGACGGACCCAGCATCAATTCCTTGTCCGCCGAGGCCCCCACGCGGTCGGCGGATGCCACCAGCGTGGATATCGAGGCCCCCAGCGGCGAAATGGTTCCCCAGGGCGGGGGGAGCGGGACCTCCAGCTGCCAGACCAAGAGGAGCAGCAGTGGCGAATTCCAGAAGGTCACCCGGATGTGCTTCGCAATGTTCCTCGTCTACGTGACCTGCTACTTCCCCTTCTGCTTCCTGCATCTGGTGGACGGGAAGAAGCGGGCCCCCGTTCTCGTGCACATGGTGGCCGCCAACTTCACCTGGTTGAATAGCTGCATCAACCCCATTCTCTATGCCATAATGAACCGGCAGTTCAAGGACGCCTACTGTGGTGTCTTCCGCAAGGGAGCGAAACTATTCACTCGCCCGGTGAGGCAGTAGAACGTTCGCTCCTCTCTCTCCGTTCATCCCATCCAAGTGCCAGTTACAGAGGAACAGGCAAGATACAATTCAGCCCCTCTCCTCTAGACGGTTGCATAGTAACAGGAGAAGGAAAATCAGCTCCACTACTCAAACCTGTTACCCACAAACAGGAGGGGGCCAATCAGCCGGCGCTCCTCCTAAAACGTGTTGCACAGGAATAGGAGGAGGCTATTCACTCCCACCCTCCAGCATCATGTTACCAAGTAACAGGAGGACTCCATTCAGCTTCCTCTCCTCCTCGTCGAGCTTGTTGAACATGAATAGTAAAGGCGATTTTTCGCCCCCTACGTCCACTCCTCGACGCTGGTCAGTTAGCAATTAAATTACATTTCTTACCGTCGCTCATGGGATCTTGCTGTGGGCAAATGGGCAGCCCCGTCACAGACAACCACACTTGGTAAGGACTACGCTGTCTGGCCAATCGCTTTGTGAAATCCGGAGGGAAGAGAGGGACTGACTCATACAGGGTGAGAGAGAGAGTGAGCGAGACGGACAGACAGACAGACAGAGACAGATGAAGAGAAAATGATAGGAAGAGAGAGGGAGACAGATGGAAAAGAGAGGTATAGAGAGAGGTAGAGAAAGACACAGAGAAATAGAAACAGACAGAGGCTGATAGAGACACAGAGAGACAGTGTGTGTGCCTGTGTGTGTATGAGAGTCAGAGAGAGAGAAAGAAGGAGAGAGAGAAAGACACATGGACGATAGAGACAGAGAGAAACAGTGTGTGAGAGAGAGGGGGGGAGGCTTAGAGAGAGATCGAGAGACAGAGAGAGCGAGATGGGAGACAGAGAGACAGGGCGAGGTAGCCAGAGAGAGAGAGAGAGAGAGAGAGAGGGAGAGGGAGAGAGACAGAGAAATTGACAGTGAAAGAGAGAGAGAGCGGTGGCCAGCAACAGCCAGATCCAATAATGAAAACGTGTGGATATATTCCATTTGCAATTGCAAGTGAGGAAATAATGGACAGAATTGCACTACAAGATGGACATTTATATCGTTGTGGTTCGCATATGAAAAATAATAGGGTATTAGCAAATTAACGGGGAGTTCTCTCAAATGTATCATATAACGCAATGCAGGAAGACTGGAGAATGTAATGGCAGGGAGGCATCAAGGTACGCGTGTAAATGAATCACAAAGAAATCCACTGAAGGAACAATAAATAACGAGGAACAAGAATGAACTCTCGTTCATAGATGATTCAGCAGAATGACAAAAAATATTTTCATGGGACTTGACAGAGCATGTTGAGATCACATTGAGAGTCATGCCTACACTTTGTATCTGCTTTTTAAGAAACTGCCGGCAACTGTAAACCTGTAACTTGCATTAGGAGAAGATCAGAGAAGTTTCACTGACTCCTCCGATTAAAATGTTGTCTTGTGCGAGAAAGCAGAATCAGTTGGGCCTAAAGATAATGGCCCTGAGACGAATGAAAGGTGATTGTCTAGAAGCACACACAATTCAGAGGGTGTTAGACAGGCTCGGTATTGAGAGAATGTTCACTACAAGTGCGGAAATATTTCTATTTGGCAATGGATACAATCATGATTATCCCATTTAAATGGAGTGGAGGACATTTCCCACCGAGTGTACGACATTCGATGATTTAATGCATTCAAGCCTGTGTTATACGATGTTGTATATTTTAACCATGGAATCCATAGAACCCCTTCAATGCCGAGGCGGCCATTCGGCCAATCAAGGGTGCAGCGACACCTCCGTTAGAGCATGATGCCAATGTCAACTGCCCTCCCTCTCCCCATCGCCCCACCTACGTTGCACACCTTTGAATGCAAAGGGACATTTAGCATGGACAAAACACGTAACATGCACATCTTTTGTCTCCACAATGATCTGTGATGCACGATGGAGTTAACTTGCATGGGAACAGGAAATAAAATTAAGCTCAGGCAGAAATCTGATTAGCCATTCTCTCACTGAATGGAGCACGACGCTCGAGAGGCTGAATGGCCTACTGCTGTCCAAATGTATAAAGAAATGATGATCTTGAACTTTCGGGAAAGCACTTAAAATGTAAGGAGTAAAATGCACGGAAAGTTTTCATTTCATAAACTTAGAATACGCAATTTTTTTTCCAATTAAGGGGCAATTTAGAGTGGTTAATTCACCTACCCCACACATCGTTGGGTTGTGGGGGTGAAACCAAAGGAAACACGGGGGATATGCAAACTCCACACGGACAGTGACCCAAAGCCTGGATCGAACCTGGGATTTCGGCGCCGTCAGGCTGCAGGGCTAACCCACTGCGCCACCGTGCTGCCCTAATTCATTGAATGGTTGACTTTTTCGGTAAATAAAATTAAATCCATGGCTATCATCAATATCGCACCTTCATCTTCAGGACATATCGAGAATGAAATGAGCTTTAAAAAACACAAAACGTCCATTTACTCACTGAAAAGCACATGTGTGGAATGTTTGTGGAAACTCTGAACGTTTTCCAGATTAACATGTGGCCAGCCGATGACAAATGATGTAACTGCAAGTGCCTGTGCTCAATATGGAACAGGTGGAAACATTGACTGTGGCAACAAATGCTTTGACATATATATAAAATCAATTTACTGCAACCAATTCATATTTTCCAATTATGGGGCAATTTAGCGTGGCCAATCCACCTACCCTGCACATCTTTGGGTTGGGAGGCGAAACTCACGCAAACATGAGGAGAATGTGCAAACTCCACATGGACAGTGATCCAGAGCCTGTATCGAACCTGGCACCGCGGGAGACCTCCCAGTGCGCTTCCCTAGATGTTTCGATACATAGCAACTGGTAGGGAAATTCTGATCACAATGACTTCAAAATTGCCAGCTTTAGTTTTCGCCCACTATACAGAGCCGTGACTCAGTGACGTGCACAGCTCCAGCAGACGGCATGCGGAAGTAGTTTTATTAACAACTGGCGGATGTGACCTTTACTTGAATTATTCAGGAGCAGTCTTTAGTTGTTTAATTGATAACGGCAACAATTCGCCAAATATCACACAGCGTCTTTAAGCGACCAGAAACGTGGATACAAGACTCAGAAATAAGCCAACATTGTGTATGTGGTCAGTATTAGAGACCACAGCAGTGCAAGTTAGGTGTCACAGTGGAAAAAAATGTAGTTTCAACTGGAAGATGCTTTAGTTGAAAGAAATACGAACTCGCCACGAGCAGGAAGGGCGGTGACTCAGAACCAGCAGGGTATCCCAAAATATATTCAGCAGAACATTCTGCATTGGGTTCACGTTTTGACCTCTAATTCAAATTTTAAAATCTCCTACGAGCACACGTTCATCAATGACACCCGTCGATGCCGAATACCCCAAACAATTACCTGATCCAGCTTGAAACTAGATAAGCATATGATTGGCTCTCCGAATGGAAACAGTGGTGCTGGGCCAAAGCGCCTTTCCATCTATGTTTGTACCTGATAACATGTTCACTTCACAGCGTGGACACATGCTCCGCAGTTTTGACACCACACTTGCCCATTGGTTTATTTCTGTGGCTTTGGACACTCAACCGATTGATCATCTGAGAGGCCATTCAGGTCCGACCAGAGTTTGCTGTATCCAAGCAACGCGCAGGTCCACAGATTCCGAAATTCCAATTGATGATTGTTCCACCCTTCAAATCATGTCAGAGAGTGAGCAGAGTCAGTCTGTTACCAGGCTCATTCAGATCCGAAACTCTAACTATATTTCCCTGCATAGATGCTGCTGGGCTTGCTGAACCTATCCAGAATGTTCTTTATTTATATAACATGGAGACATCACCCAAATTAAAATCGAGAATTCAGAGTAAACCTAAAGATATGAACTGTGGAATTGGGAAGGTCTTCTTTCCCAGCGATTGGACAGAATATGCAATATGTTACTTCGTGGAATAGTTGTGACTGATAAAAGTCATGCATTTTAAATGAGATTTGACCGGAAGTGAGTCTTTGATACAAAAGATTATGCGGAACTGGGAATAACGTTGGCTTAAACAAGGCGAGCGCAGGATGTGTGCTGCATCAATGACAATACAGGAGATTTTGGGCCGTATCAGGGTTAGGTTTCGGCCTCATTGTTTGTAGTAAATGCAACAATATTGAATTGATATATCAGGCGTGAAACGTTAGAAAATACATGAACTGCAAGTCCATGCATTCAGCTTCGGAATCTTTCACATGTGATCCAATGTAATATAAACCTTACACACTGAGCAGTATAAATGAGTAAATAATTTGTTTAAACCCATATCGTGAAAACATAATATGGCAAAACCTTTCATATATATTCAGCTGTCAGAAATCTGGAGGGAAAATAATTATGTTCAATATATAAGCAAGAATTTGCAAATGTAAGCGTTGTCTGGGGAAAGTTACATCAAAAGGTGTTGTATCAGCACAGAGGCCCTTCATCGAGAAAAATAAGACGTTTAACGCAAACATGATGAAAATTTCACCGGAGCCAATATTGTAGCTAAACGCATTGGAAACATATTTGTATCTGTAATCTTTGAATAATTAATAAACCTGGTAATTTAACAATTCCCTTTACATCACCACAGATGCAATCTCAATATTAAGGTGCTCCATGGCAGGCTTCCAACAAAAGGCTGACATGAGCATTAGAAATAGAAAGTATATTCGGCAACACCAGTCCTTTTTTTTCCGGAACTTAAGTGGCAGGATAGATAAGGGGAACCCATGAATGTGATGCATTTGCATTTCCAGGCAGATCTGAGTAACAACACAGGTTAATGAGTAACAACACAGTCCAACACAGGCTATTGAGCAACAATTGGGTTAATTGGGATTTGCAATGATACACTGGCATGGATCCAAAAATGTATAAAATACACAATGGAAATATAGCCAGAAATACGTGGGTGATTGTGCAGTTACGGGAGAATGGTTAAAACGGGGAAACCCTCACAACTCTGCTTGTGTTACAACTGCTCACAATCGATGCCAAGGTATTTGATCTGGCGGGGTGGCCGACGTGTTTCAATGGCAATAGTATTTTTTTCTAATTGTTCTGTCGACAAAGAACTAGGTGGGTATACCATCTGTGAAAGCGACGTAAGGAGGCATCAAGTGATTCAAGCAGGCTCAAAGACTGTAAATGAATATGACGATAGTCAATCATGTGCAAAAATGTCATGTTATCGTTAAAAAAGCAGGTAGAAGAGAAAAACCTGAGAGTATTTCAGAAGTATTGAGAGGTTGTAAAGTTTTAGAATCCGAAGGGAGTTGAATATCGTTGCTTATATATGACTACAAATTAACTTGGTTGAGCATTCAACTACGAAGACAAAATTATGCTAGCGTTCATTGCAAGACGACGATAGTACAGGAAAAAAAATATGTTGGTGTAATTGCATACAGCCATCGGAAGCCAACACCTGGACCATCGAGTACAGTTTGGGCCTCCTTACGTAAAGGAGCATAAATGTGCAAGCAAGATTTTTTAGAATGATCCCTCCGGGAGAGTGGGTGTCCTCTGACGCGCGAAATTGAGGATACTGGAGTTATTTTCTGTAGTAAGAAGTATCAGAGCACCGGGTTAAAGTCCTACAGGGTAATTTGGAATCACTAGCTTTCGGAGCACAGCTCCTTCAGACTCACCTGATGAAGTAGGTGCCCTCCGAAAGCCAGTGAATCCAAATAAACCTGTTCAGGCGGATCTGAGAAACGTTCAACACAGGTTAGTAAGCACACAAGACTACATCATGGTTTAATTATGTAGTCTAGTGTAGCGAAAAATGAGAAATGATCTCAATAAAACAGGCATTACTCTCCAGGGCGCGAAAGGGCAGATGCAGAATGCAAGTTTTCCGCAGATGGGAGGTTTACAGCCTGAGTATATCATCCCCAAATTGCAATGCGATCATTTTAGGCATAGACGAGGAAGACATACTTAACTCAATGTCTTGAAAATATATTTAATCTCCAGAATGCACTACCACAGAACGTTCTGCAGGATCAGTCATTGAACACCTTGAAGACAAATGCCGACACATTTCTCGGTTTGAAAGATTCACGGAATAACAAGATTGTGTGGGAACATTGCGGTGTTCTGCCGGGTCAGCCATTCTGCAGTTGCAAGACGGTGTAGAAGCGAGGGGCGTAGAACATTTAAAATTACATTGTTAGAGATGGAAATGGGGAGAACAATGCTGAGGACAATTGAAAGTTTAAGCTATGTTTATTATGAAATACATTTTATATCTGACCCTCTGCAGACAAATATTTGTGTTTTGCTCGTTTGCAGGAGGCGGGATGAGGAGAGTCAATTAATAAAAGTTTCCTGATCTGAACACTGAGTAAATTATCCTTCAGGGTCGCTAAGAAGTAGAAAGCAAAGCCTATGCTGCACATTATCACAAAGTGAATGAGATAGGAACAAGACTAGAAAGTGCCATAACACCTAGCAAGCATGCTGGTAGTGGTCAGTGTGACAATGGATTGTAAAATGAATGAACATCAGAGAGGAAAACTAGTTTCAACTCGAAATAGATTTATTACAAAGAAAGTCGAACTTGGCCACTGTCACTCAGTACACTGTCTCAGAACGAAATAATTTTCTCAACACATATGACGTAAACAACGTCACAACGCTTTGATTATAACTTCTCAGACAAAGTTTGTACAACAGATTTAGAGGATGCAGATTCATAAATATAAACCATCAGCCTCCTAAACCTGTTCGTGTTTGTCTGCAGACTCTTGAGTGGCTGCTGGAGATAACGTCAGTGGTGAGACTGGCGCATCTACACCTTCCTACCGCGCATGCTCCCTCGCCTGCCTCGAGCAGACGCTAAGGGGATCTGTCACCGCATTTGGCCCATGCTTCCGTCAATACTGCAGGAGCTCTGATCTGATAGGTCGGGCCGGCCTTTGCATTGACGTAAATGAGGAAAATACGCAAACACGCGCCTCATGATCAAAATCGAATTAAAATGGCTATCAAAATGTTCTTTATTTGCTTTCTGTCATTATGTATACTTTTCGAAAAAAGTATTGTGTCTTGAAGACCACAGTAGCTTTAGGACATTTGTTGTATTTAGTTCCTATTCATTCCACCAAACAAAATATTGTAATTCAGCAGCGTGCAATATTGAGTATTCCCCGAAAGGCCTCTAGCCCAGAAAGAACAGTTCGCTGAATGACGCAGACATTGGAGGATGTTATGAAACTACAATACTGTTCAGAACAAAGAGGACAGGACATGAGGAGATTGAAAGATGAACACTGAGCACAAGAGGCCCTGCAATACAGTTTGAAGGGCGTTAGTTTTTGTTTATATTTCAGTATTACATATGTAATATTCTCAGCTGCAACAGACTGAAAAGGGGAGTGGGATACGTGCAAATTCCGTGAAATTGGATCAGTCTGAACCTTGTCCTCTGTTTCTGATTTAGTTGTGATGAAATCACAGATTGATATCCTTGTTTCAATAACAGTTAGATCGGTACCTGCAGCTAAAGCAGGCACGATTTGCTGATAACCTACTGCTAATAATGAGAACGTGCGAATGGAAGTAATCTGAAGATCTGTTTTGAAGATTTCGAGAATTGGGGCATTTACTATTTACTTCAGCAGCTTGCAAATGTTCTGTAAATTGTTCCAGACTCATTTATGAAATGAAACTGATCATATATGTGTTCTCCATGGAATATCACGAGAATTGCGAATAGATATGTCAGATTACCCCTGAAGATGACAAAACACACTTACTGGATTCTCCCGACATCAGTGAAGAGTTTCACCTCTGCTTAAGACGTACATTTTTTCCGATTACTGTTGGGACACGATTAAATTCAACTCAAGTCATTTGGGAAGCTTACAAGGACACCAGCTTATCTCGAACACCAGATACAATCACACACAAACAGAAGGATTTGTGTTCTATTTCTCTACGATATCCTCTCCGTTAACGGAGCTTTTGATATTTCTCCAGTGCAGTTGTCTCCCTGCCTCGCACCTCCCCGGTATGGACAAGTTTGGTGTTTGAGTTCAGCTGCTCTTTGCCCTCTTTGCAGGCTGGTTAACCCCTGTGTACATCAACTGATGAGATCAACGATGGATCTTGACTTATGGCCGTTTTTTAACTGAATGAGGAAGACACTCGAAGGGGCATACTCTCTCGCTGCTTTCTGTTCTGATCGAAATGAGCTCTCCCCACAAGTAAAACCAAGTTTCACTCTCCAATTTTTTACTGACAGAGAATTCAGTCCAGTTCTGTTCTGCTCCGATAGTAAACTGATCTTTTCTACACCAAGGTTGAATTGTTTTCATCCACTATTCAACTGGATTTATGTCAACTCCCGACAGAGTACCACTACATAGAACATAGAACAGTACAGCACAGAACAGGCCCTTTCATGTTGTGCCGAGCAATGATCACCCTACTTAAACCCACGTATCCACCCTATACCCAACAATCCCCCCATTAACCTTGCACTACGGGCAATTTAGCATGACCAATCCACCTAACCCGCACATCTTTGGACTGTGGGAGGAAACCGGAGCACCCGGAGGAAATCCACGCACACACGGGGAGGACGTGCAGACACCACACAGACAGTGACCCAGCCGGTAATCGAACCTGGGACCCTGGAGCTGTGAAGCATTGATGCTAACCACCATGCTACCGTAGCATTACCATGCTAATCCCAGTGACCCACACAGCCACCACAGAGACTAGAAACCGAATAGTTTCAATATAAATCGCTTCACGACTCATCAAAGAGAAGTATCAGGACACATCTCTCCTTGTTCAATTTCGAATACGTTTGAGACATGAGAGCTGGAAAGAACCGCGGCTGAGTCCATCCACTAGTTTTCTGAAATTCAAACCAGGAAGTGTGAAATGAGAGGAGAGACTGGAAGCAAGTGCCGTGCCAGCACAGATAAAATAACATCACTGTTTGTATGACCTGGAGTGAAAAATGGATGACGACATTACTTATTCAAAATTGTTAACATTTGTAAGTTGCACAATTACCTTTTATTGATTGGGCCATGCGAGAAAATGCAGAGAAATTACAAACTTAAATTTATAATTTTTGGTCCGATGCTTGTTTTCAGAGTCGTCAGACATCCCAATTCTGTGATTCGTCTATCTTGACTGTAACCTCTGTTGGGATAACAGATCAGGCCCCGATAAAAAATACTTATTATTCTGAATCTGTAATAATTTAATAAATGTTCAAGAATTTTAAAGGAAAAATGTATGGTATTGTTTATAGTGAGAACATGCTTACACTTCGAACATTTTCTAAATCTATCTGCAACAATGTTCATGACATTTAAAGTCAAGGTATTATTCTAATAACAGAAGGAAAGAGCGAAGGAGGAAGTTCAGATGAGCAGTACAAACTGGCATGTTGCAGTCTATGTGGGCTGATTTAGAATTTGGTTAGAGATGCCAGAAGCCGGACGTGTAGTACTAATGGAATTTAAACGTTGCCGCAGAGAAGAGAAGCATCAGTTGCATTCTGCTGCAGGATAAAAAAGTGATGGAGATGGAAATGGGAGAGGGTGTTGAACTCCCACGTGTTTAATGCTGTAGACCGTCATTTTTAATACCTTCAGGGGGAAGGAACAATATGTTGAAGTGGAACGGCGGTGGTCAATATCAAAAAGTAGTTGCGATAGAGAGACGTGATTAGGAGTAGGCAAAACTGGGGGTTCCTTGAAAAAGTGCCCGGTGAAGGGAAGAAAACGAGATGGATGGATAATGAGTGGAGGAATGGCAGTGGAGGTAAGGAGGTGGTTATTGAGTTGGCAGCAGTGGTGGAAAAATGGATAATGAAGACAAAGAAACGGCGTGGCTATAATTGCGCATATCCGAATTTCAAAGGTTTGGTGGCCGTAAGGGAACGGATTAAGGCATTGTTGTGTGGAGAATGTGCACGAGTGGGTGTGGACAGGGGAGTGATATTAGGAGCGGTGGTGTGGAAAGCTTTGGTCAACTGTTTTGTGGACAGAAATGCTGATTATTTGGAGGGGTTAATAGACTACTTGAAGTTATTGGACAGAGGGTGTGGGGAGATACGGAGGCTAACTGACGATGACAAGGTACAGTGTGAAGATATGTAGGAGGGAAAGGATGTAACAACAGAAGGCCAAGACTGTGAGGGTTTTTGTACAGGACAACGTTAAGACTGTTTGGATAGATTGCGCTGGGGAGTACCTGGATGACAGTAGACTTATGGCGTTGGGAATAAACGCCACAAAAGGACTTAAGGTGTTGGCTGTGAACGTTTAGAGGTGGTATAGGAGTGAGTGTATGTTGTTTGGAGAAACGGGGTGCAGGTATAGAGGGGTAGGTATCAGTATACTCTCGCTGATCATGCCACTGTTTTCTGAATATTCCGCTGTTGAACCCTTTATAATGGATTCAAGCACTTTCTCTACTACCGATGTTAGGCTTAGAGGTCTCTAATTCCCGGCTTTCTCACTACCTCTCATTTTGAATATCGGAGAGACGCGAGCTACCAGCCAATCTGCAGGACAGTTCCAGAGTGTATACAATCCCGGAAGATGAGCACCAATTCATCCACTGTTTCCATAGCCACCTCTTTAAGCACTCCGGGATGCAGATTCTCAGGCCCTGGGGATATATCCGCCTTCAATTCCATTAGTTCTCCCAGCACCATTTCTGGACTAATCTTTATCTCCCTCAGTTCTCACTAAACCTTTCATTCTCCAACATTTCTGGGATCTGATTTGTGTCCTCATTTGTGAGTATAGAACCAAATTATGTATTCAATAGCTCTGCCATTCATTTGTCCCTTATTATGCATTCCCCTGTCTCTGTCTGTAGTGGGTCTACATTTCTTTTTACCAATCTCTTTCTCTTCACATATCTGCAGAAACCTTAAGCGCCAGTCTTTATGTTCCCTCAAGCTTCCTTTCGTATTCTACTTTCACCTTCTTAATCAATCCCTTCGTCCATTTTCGCAGAATTTTAAACTGCTCCCAATCCTCAGGCCGATTCTATTTATTGGCCAATCTGTATGCTTCTTCCTTGTATCGGATACTATTTCTAATGTTATTTGTAAGCCATATATTGACCCGCTTACCCCCTTTGCTTTTGTGCCAGAGAGGAATGAACCGTTGCTATAGTTCCTGCATGCGTTCCTTGAATGTTTGCCATTGTCTATCTACTGTCATCCCTTTACGTAACTCTCCCCAATCCATCTGTACGATTAGGTCATCCAATTTATTGCAAATGCTCCGTGCATTAATGCACAGAGCCTTTAAGTTTGTACTTTTCACAATGCTTGTCTTGCTACCGATATTTTTCTCTACCGCCGTTTGAATTTTGCCCTTAGTTTCTCCACCTATCATCTTTCATATTAATAATTATTAATAATTAATAATTCCACCTTTTTCATTTGGCCTTGCTCCCTCGTCCTCTGTCTCATTGAATAGTTTACCATACCCTGTCATATTAGTTCAAAGCGTCCCCAACCCCTCCCCAAACATCAGTTCCACACCTGCCCCGGTTTAACCCGTCCGGTTTGTAGAGGCCCCACCTCCAACAGAACCGGGCCCAATTCGCCAGAATCTGAACCCTCCCCCTGACAACATCTCTGCAGCCACGTATTCAGCCTATATTTCATGTAATTTGTCTTCTAACCAACACGTGGCACCGGTAGTAACCCTGAGATCACTACCTTTCAGGTACGATCTATTTATAGAATGTTCCAGGGCAATAGGGAGAGGCAGTGGCAGTGAGAGTTGTTTGTGGAATGGTCCAGAAGAATAGGGAGAGTCTAGGCCAATGGAATCTCTTTGTGGAATGATCCAGGACAATAAGGAAATAATGGGACAATGGGATCTGTTTGTGGAATCGCAGAGGACATTGGGGAGAGGCTGGGGCAGTGGAATATGTTTGTCGAATGATCCAGGACAACTGGGAGAGGCCGGAACAGTGGGACTGTTTTGGGATTGATCCAGAACAACAGGGAGCCGCTGGCGCAGTGTGACCTGTTAGTGGAATGATCCAGGACAACAGGAAGAGGCTGGCGAAGTGTGATCAGTTTATGGAATGTTCTACGGCAAAGGGGTCATACTGGGGCAGTGGGATTAGTTTGTGCGTTGGCACATGACTATGGGGAGAGAGCGTGGCAGTGGGATTAGTTTGTGGATTGATACAGGGCAATGGGAGGAGAGTGGGGCAATGGGATACGTCTGGCGATTGAGACAGAGCTATGTGGAGAGAGCGGGGCAGCGGGCATAGTCTGGGGATTGATACGGGGCTATGGGGAGAGACCGGGGCAGTGGGTTTAGTTTAAGGATTAACACAGGGCGATGAGTAGAGTGCGTGGCAGTGAGATTAGTTTGTGGATCGATACAGGGCTATGGGGGGAGAGCGGGGCAGTGGTATTAGTTTGGGGATTGATACAGGGCTATGGGATGCGAGTCGTGCAGTTGGTTTATTTTGTGCATTGATACAGGGCTATGTGGGTGAGCGGGCATTCGGATTCGTTTGTGGATTGAGCAGGGGTCTGTGAGGAGAGCTGGGCAGTGGGGTTAGTTTGGGATTGATACAAGACCATGGGAATAGAGTGGGGCAGTGGAAATAGTTTGGGTATTGATTCAGGGCTATGGGGAGAGAGTGGGCAGTGGCTTTAGTTTGGAGAGTGGGGCAGTGCAATTGGTTTGGGGGTTGATTCATGGCTATGGAGAGAGTGTGGGGCAGTGCCTTTAGTTTGTGGATTGATACAGGGCTATTGGCAGGGAGTCGTGCAGTGGGTTTAGTTTGTGGATTGATTCAGGGCTATGGGTAGAGAGCCGGACAGTGGAATTCGTTTGGGGATTGATTCAGGGCTATGGGGAGGGAGTCGAGCAGTGGGTTTAGTTTCTGCATTGATATAGTGCTGTGGGGAGAGAGCTGGGCTGCGTGATTAGTTTGGGATTGCTACAGGGCTATGGGGGAGATCTGGGCAGTGGGATTTGTTTGGGATTCATACAATACCATGGGGAGAGAGTGGGGCAGTGGAATTAGTTTGGGGATTGATTCAGGGCTCTGGCGAGAGAATGGGGCAGTGGGATTAGTTTGGGAATTGATTCACGGTTTTGGGGAGAGAGCGGTGCTGGCCTTAGTTTGGGGATGGATACAGGACTATGGGGAGAGAGCGGAGCAGTGGGATTAATTTTGGGATTGATACAAAGCTTTGTGAAGAAAGCGGTTCCACCTATGCATTGTGGCCTACTCATGCGTTACCTGGATCGCCGTGTACCAGAACCGTTCCCCGACCATCTTAAACGGTAGGGCAGCCACGTTTGCTTCCCGCCCCGCATCATTCAGCGGAAACACCTCATTTTTTCCAACACTTTTGAATTTTGACAACAATTTTGAACTCGAAAAGGCCCCAAACATCTCCAATAAACCCATCATTCTGCCCACTCTTTGCAATCGATCCGACATTAACAACAGTAGGTCATCCGCGTTCAGCGACACGATGCTCCCTATTCCACTCACTTCCTCCCCCCACCCGGCTGAGACCGGAAGTGCCATTTCCAAAGGCTGAATTGCCAACATATTTAACAGCGGCAACACCAATCACATCTGCCTCGCACCCATCTGCAAATCCAAATAACCTGAGCTCATTTAATTCAGTGACAAGTTTGACATGAGGGACATAAAGAACAAGCGGGCCCACACAACAAGCCTCAGCCCAAACCCAAACCTATCAAGAATTGGGAGCCCGCCTCTGTACCCTCTCAAAAGTATCCACATCCATCTAGTGTGGCGACCATTATTGCATATAGACTTCCTAGTGTGACCGGTCTCAGGTTCTGTCCAGCTGCACACAACCTGCGAATTTCAAAATCTATGTCCCATCCAATGAACGCAAACATATGGGAGGTCTTCTTTTTTATTTATAAATTTAGAGTACTCAATTCATTTTTTCAAATGAAGGGACAATTCAGCTTGACCAATCCACGTACACTGCACGTCTTTGGTGACAGTGTTGCGGGAATTTTATACTACTGTACCTGCCATGGGAGTGTTTGATGGGGACAGTGTGGAGGGTGCTTCACTCTGTATCTAACATCGTGCTGTAAATGTCCTGGGAGTGTTCAATGGGAACAGTGTAGATGGAGCTTTAATCTGTGTCTAACCACGAGCTGTACATGTCCTGGAGTGTTTGATGAGGACAATGTTGATAGCGCTTTACTCTGTATCCTACCCCGTACTGTGCCTGCCCTGGGAATGTTGTTTGGGACAGTGTAGAGTGAGCATTACTCTGTATCTAACCCCGTGCTGTTCCTAGTCTGGGAGCTTTTGATGATAACAGAGGAGAGGGAGATTTGCTCTGTATCTAAACACGTGCTGTACCTGTGCAGGGAGTGATTGTGGGGCAGAATGTATCGAGCGTTACTCTGTATCTAACGACGTGCTGTACCTGTCCTGGGAGTATTTGATGGGGACAATGCAGAGGATCTTACCTCTATATCTAACCCATGCTGTATCGACCCCGCAAGTGCTTTTCGGGGACAGTGTAGTGGGAGATTCACTATCTAATCACGTGCTCAACCTGTCCTAGAACTGTTTGATGGGGACACAGCAGAGGGAGAGTTCCACTGTATCTACCCTGTGCTCTACCTGTCCTGCGGTTATTTAATAGGGACAGTGCAGAGGGAGCTTTACACTGTATCTAACCCCGTGCTGTACCTGCCCTGGGAGAGTTTTTTGGGGACAGTGTGGAGGCAGCTTCACTCTGCATTTAACCTCCTGCTGTCCATGTCCTGTGAGTGTTTAATGGGAACAGCGTAGAGGTAGTTTTATTCTGTATCTGCCGCCGTTCTGTACCTGTCATGGGAATGCTTGATGGCGAAAAAGTAGAGGGACCTTTATCTAACCCGAGCTGTACATTTCCCAGGAGTGTTTGCTGAGGTCAGTGTAGAGGGAACGTTACTCTGTATCTACCCCTGTGCTGTACCTGTCCTGGGAGAGTTTGATGTGGACTGTGTACAGGGAGCTTTACTCTGTACCTGACCTCGTGCTGTAGCTGTTCTGGGAGTGTTTGATGGGGAAAGTGTAGAGGAAGATTTACTCTGTATCTACCGCTTGCTGTACCTGTCCTGGGACTGTTTGTTGGGGACACTGTAGAGGGGTATTTACTCTATATCTACCCCTGTGCTGTACCTGTCCTGGGCATTTGATGTGGACAGTGCAAAGGGAACTTTCCTCTGTATCTAACCCCGTGCTGTAACTGTCCTGGGAGTTATGGTGGGGAACGGAGGAGAGGGAGCTTTAATATGTATCTAACACCGTGCTGTACATGTCCTTAGAGTGTTTGATGGGGACAGCGTAGAGGGAGCTTTACTCTGTATCTATCCTGGGCTGTACCTGTCCTGGGAGTGTTTGATGGGAACAATGTAGAGGGACCTTCACTCTGTATCTATCACCTTGCTGTTCCTGTCCTGGGAGTGTTTGATGGAGACACTGTGCAGGGAGCTATACACTGTATCTAACCCTGTGCTGTACCTCCCTGGGTCTGTGTTGGGAACAGATGAGGTTTGACTCTGTATCTACTCCTTCGTTTTACCTGTCCTGGGAGTGCTTGATGGGGATAGTGGAGAGGGAGCGTTCCACTGTATATAACCCTGTGCTGTACCTGTCCTGGGAGTGTTTGTTGGGGACAGTGCAGAGGGAGTTTCCGCTGTATCTCCCCTGTGCTATTCCTGTCCTGGGAGTGTTTGTTGTGGACATTTTATAGGGAGCTTTCCACTGTATCTACCGCTGCGCTTTACCTGTCCTGGTAGTGTTTAATGGGGACAGTTTAGAGGCTTTCCACTGTATCTACCCCTGTGCTGTTCCTGTCCTGGGAGTGTTTGTTGGGGGCAGTGTAGAGGGAGATTTCTGCATCATGTAACCCCGTGCTGTACCTGTTCTGGGAGTGATTGCTGGGGACAGTGTAGAGGGAGTTTCCGCTGTATCTACCCCTGTGTTTTACCTGTCATGGGAGTGCTTGTTGAGGGCCGTGTAGAGAGAGATTTACTCTGTACCTTGCCCTGTGAAATGAAAATGTAAATGAAAATCACTTATTGTCACGAGTAGTCTTCAATGAAGTTATTGTGAAAAGCCCCGTGTCGCCACATTGTTGGGGACGGTGAAGATGGTGCTTCACTCTGTATCTACTCTTTTGTTTTGCCTGTCGTGGGAGAGTTTGATAGGGACATTGTAGACGGAGCTTTCCACTGTATCTATCCCTGTGCTGTACCTGTCCTGGAATGTTTGTTGGGGACAGTGCAGAGGGAGTTTTCCGCTGTATATGCCCCCGTGCTGTACCAGTGCGTGGAGTGTTTGATGGAAACAGTGTAGAGGAAGCGTTACTCTGTATCTAACTCCGTGCTGTACCTGTGCTGGGCGTGTTTGGTGGGGACAGTGTAGAGGCAGCTTTACTCTGTATCTAACCCCAGGCTGTACCTTTCCTGGAAGTGTTTGATGGGGACAGTATAGAGGGAGCTTTCCGCTCTCCCTACTCCGGTGATGTAACTGTCCTGGGAGTGTTTATGGTAACAGTTTGGTGGCTTTCCACTGTCGCTACACATGTGCTGTTCCTTTCTTTTGAGTGTTTTTTGGGGGAAGTGTTTAGGGAGCTTGCCGCTCTATCTACCCATGTGCTGTACCGGTCGGAGGAGTGTTTGTTGGGTACAGTGTACAGGGAGTTTTCCACTGTATCTACCACTGTGCTGTATCTGTCATGGTAGTGTTTGATGGGGATAGTTTAGAGGCTTTCCACTGTATCTACCCCAGTGCTGTTCCTGTCCCGGGAGTATTTGTTGGGGGCAGTGTAGAGGGAGCTTTCCGCTGTATGTAGCCCCGTGCTGTACCTGTTCTGGGAGTGATTGTTGGGGACAGTGTAGAGGGAGATTTCCACTGTATCTACGCCTGTGCTGTACCTGAACTGGGAGTTTTTGATGGGGACACTGTAGTGAGATCTTTCGCTGTATCTCCTTTGTGCTGTTCCTCTCCTGGGAGTGTTTGTTGGGGACATTGTAGAGGGAGCTGTACGCTCTATCTACCCCTGTGCTGTAGCGGTCCGAGGAGTGTGTGTGTTGGGTGCAGTGTATAGGGAGATTTCAGTGTATCTACCCCTGTGCTGTACCAGTCCTGGTAGTGTTTGATGGGGACAGTGTAGAGGGCGCTCCCCGCTGTATGTAATCCCGTGCTCTACCTGTTCAGGGAGTGATTGTTGGGGACAGTGTACAGGGAGATTTCCATTATATCTACCCCAGTGCTTTACTTGTCATGGGAGCGCTTGATGGGGAGAGTGTAGAGGGAGCTTTACTCTGTATCTACCCCTGTGCTGTACCTGTCCTGTGTGTTTGATGGGGACAGTGTAGAGGGAGTTTCATTTGTATCTAACCCCGTGCTGTAACTGTCCTGGGATTATTCTCGGTGACGGAGTAGAGGGAGCATTAATCTGTATCTAACCCCGTGCTGTACCTGTCCTCAGAGTCTTTGATGGGGGCAGTGTAGAGGGAGATTTCCACTGTATCTACCGCAGTGCTGTACCTGTCTGGGAGTATTTCATGGGGACAGTGTAGAGGGATCTTTACTCTGTATCTATCCCCGTGCTGGACCTGTCCTTAGAGTGTTTGACGGGAACATAGTAGAGGGAACTTTACTCTGTATCTAACACCTTGCTGTACCTGTCCTGGGAGTGTTTGATGTGGACAGTATAGACGGAGCTTTACTCTGTACCTGACTCCGTACTGTACATGTCCTAGGATTGTTTGATTGGGACAGTGTAGAGGAAGCTTTACTCTGTACCTACACCTGTGCTGTACCTGTCAAGGGAGTGTTTGTTTGGGACAGTGTAGAGGGAACTTTACTGTGTATCTACCCCTGTGCTGTACCTGTCCTGGATGTTTGATGGGGACAGTGCAGAGTGAGCATTACTCTGTATCTAACCCCGTGCTGTAACTGTCCCGGGAGTGTTTGTTGGGGGCAGTGTAGAGGGAGCTTTCCGCTGTATGTAGCCCCGTGCTTTACCTGTTCTGGGAGTGATTGTTGGGGACAGTGTAGAGGGAGATTTCCACTGTATCTACGCCTGTGCTGTACCTGAACTGGGAGTTTTTGATGGGGACACTGTAGTGAGATCTTTCGCTGTATCTCCTTTGTGCTGTTCTTCTCCTGGGAGTGTTTGTTGGGGACATTGTAGAGGGAGCTGTACGCTCTATCTACCCCTGTGCTGTAGCGGTCCGAGGAGTGTGTGTGTTGGGTACAGTGTATAGGGAGATTTCAGTGTATCTACCCCTGTGCTGTACCAGTCCTGGTAGTGTTTGATGGGGACAGTGTAGAGGGCGCTTCCCGCTGTATGTAATCCCGTGCTCTACCTGTTCAGGGAGTTATTGTTGGGGACAGTGTACAGGGAGATTTCCACTATATCTACCCCAGTGCTTTACTTGTCATGGGAGCGCTTGATGGGGACAGTGTAGAGGGAGCTTTACTCTGTATCTAGCCCTGTGCTGTACCTGTCCTGTGTGTTTGATGGGGACAGTGTAGAGGGAGTTTCATCTGTATCTAACCCCGTGCTGTAACTGTCCTGGGATTATTCTCGATGACGGAGTAGAGGGAGCATTAATCTGTATCTAACCCCGTGCTGTACCTGTCCTCAGAGTGTTTGATGGGGGCAGTGTAGAGGGAGTTTTCCACTGTATCTACCGCAGTGCTGCACCTGTCTGGGAGTATTTCATGGGGACAGTGTAACGGGATCTTTACTCTGTATCTATCCCCGTGCTGGACCTGTCCTTAGAGTGTTTGACGGGAACATAGTAGAGGGAGCTTTACTCTATATCTAACACCTTGCTGTACCTGTCCTGGGAGTGTTTGATGTGGACAGTATAGACGGAGCTTTACTCTGTACCTGACTCCGTGCTGTACATGTCCTAGGATTGTTTGATTGGGACAGTGTAGAGGAAGCTTTACACTGTACCTATACCTGTGCTGTACCTGCCAAGGGAGTGTTTGTTTGGGACAGTGTAGAGGGAACTTTACTGTGTATCTACCCCTGTGCTGAACCTGTCCTGGATGTTTGATGGGGACAGTGCAGAGTGAGCATTACTCTGTATCTAACCCCGTGCTGTAACTGTCCTGGGAGTGTTTGGTGAGGGTGGAGCAGAGGTAGCTTTAATCTCTATCTAAATCCGTCCTGTACCTGTCCTGATTGTGTTTGATGGGTGCAGTGTAGAGGAAGATTTCCACTGTATTTGCCCATGTGCTGTGCCTGTCCTGGGAGTGTTTGATGGGAACAGTGTAGAGGGGGCTTTACTCTGCATCTAACCCCGTGCTGTACCTGTCCTTGGAATGTTTGATGGGGACAGTGTAGATGAGGCTTCACTCTTTATCTACTCCTATGTTGTACCTTTCCTGAGAGTGTTTGTTGTGTACAGTGTAGAGGGATATTGCCACTGTATCTACCCTTGTGCTTTACCTTTCCTGGGAGTGTTGGATGGGGACAGTGTAGAGGAAGTTTACTCTGTGTCTCACCCCGTGCTTTCCCTGTCCTGGGAGCGTTTGCCGGGGACAGTGTAGTGGGAGCTTCACTCTGCAGCTGACCCCGTGCTGTACCTGTACTTTGAGTGTTTGCTGGCGACAGCGTAGAGCAGGGGTGGGCAAACTTTTCCGTGGAAGGGCCACATTCAGAAATTCACAATTTTAAAGGGCCGCATAGTATATTAAGTAAAATAATTAATATTTAAAATAGCCAAAATAAAAGGTTTTAAAGAAAAAAAAGCAATTGATTTTAATTAATTAATATTTTAAAGAAGAAACTTTATATGAAACACATTTATTTGAAAAACAAAGTAACTCAGTTTAAAGAAAAAAAAACAATTAATTTTTATTAATTAATATTTTAAAGTAGAAACTTCACATGAAACACATGTTGTGCCGAGCAATGATCACCCTACTCAAGTCAACGTATCCACCCTATTCCAGTAACCCAACAGCCCCGCCCCCCATTAACCTTAAAATTTAGAAAAAAAAATAAAAAAAATTTAAATAAATTTTTTTTATATATTTTATTTTTTATTTTTATGACTTGATCTTGGTGGGCCGCATACAGACCTTTGGCGCGCCGCATGCGGCCCGCGGGCCGTAGTTTTCCCATCCCTGGTGTAGAGGGAGGTTCCACTGTATCTCCCCTGAGCTATACCTGTCCTGGGAGTGTTTGTTGGGGACAGTGTATAGGGAGCGTTCGGCTCTATCTACCACTGTGCTGTACCTGTCCTGGGAATTTTTGGGGGGGACAGTTTATAGGGAGTTTTCCAATGCATCTACCCCTGTGCTGTACCTGTCCTGGTAGTGTTTGATGTGGACAGCTAAAAGGCTTTCCACTGCATCTACCCCTGTGCTGTACCTGTCCTGGTAGTGTTTGATGTGGACAGCTAAAAGGCTTTCCACTGTATCTACCACTGTGCTGTTCCTGTCATGGGAGTGTTCCTTGGGGACTGTGTAGAGGGAGATTGCCGCTGTATCTACCGCCCTGCAGTCTTGTGTAAGTTCAGGATAACCTATTCGCTCTTGTACTCTGTGTCCCTTTGAATAAAGCACGAAATATTTTAATATTTATTAACTGCTATCCTCCTGTCCTTCCATATGCAATGATTGATACATACATACACTTTGCTATCTCAGTTCCTTCAAACTTTTATAATGTGACCCTTATCTTGTATTGTTCCGCCATGTCATATCTGACAAAATATCTCACCTGAGGAAGCAGCAGTGCTTGGAAAGCTAGTGATTTGAAACAAACCTGTTGGATTTTAACCTGGTGTTATAAGACTTATTACTATGCTCACTCCAGTCCAACGCCGGCATCTCCACATCATTACAAGATCGTTATCATTAATGTATGTCCGGAAAAGCAAGCGTCACATTACCAGCCGGTGGGGAAACACCGCTACAAACCTTCCGCCAGCCTGAAAGTTATCAATTAACCATTGCTCGCTGCTTTTGAAATGCCAATGGAGAAATAAAAGTATTCGCACAGTTACAATAATTCTCCAGGTTTCCTCACACATCCAGGAGGCGTGTGGTGGGGGGGGGGGGGGGGGGGGGGGCTGGTCGTGTGAGGTACAGAGCTTGAGATGACAGATAATCACAAAATTCCAGTTGTGAGACCAACCCTTTATTCAGAATGTGAATATATATTTTTGAAACTTCAATCCTGGGATAATAATTCCAAGATTCCAACCCTGAACTTCGGTGTTTTAAATTTTGTTCTAAATTTGCGAAAATTGATTCTGTGATTAAACTGCGTCCAGAGTGCAGGAATTCACATTGTGTTTGTTGCTGCAAAGCCTGTTTCTGTATGTGTGGGTGGGTATGTGCAGGAATTCACATTGTGTATGTTGCTGGAAAGCCTGTTTCTGTGAGTATGGGTGGGTATGTATGTTTGTACCTATGTATATGCGTGCGTGTTGATGTATGTGTTTGTCGGTGTATTTGTGTATATGGGTGGGTGAGTATGCATGTGTGTCTGTGCATGTGTGCGTTTGTTTGTGTCTGTGTGTGTCGGTACATGTGTGTGTGGGTAGGTCTGTATATGTGCGTCTGTGTATATGCGTGTCTGTTATAGTGTCTATGCGTGTTAGTGTATGTCCGTGTATCTGTGTATGTGCGTGTGTGTCTGTCGTTGTCACTTGTGCGTGTGTGTTTGAATAATAAAACTATTTTATACTTCCATGGTGTGAATGTCGCACATAAAATGAAAAGAAATGAAAATCGCTTATTGTCATGAGTAGGCTTCAAATGAAGTTTCTGTGAAAAGCCCCTAGTCGCCAGATTCCGGCGCCTGTTCGGGGAGACTGTTACATTTGGTTGCGCCCGCTTGTGGCGTGTTTTTTGACCTTTTCTACGATTACCGGACGGTTATGTTAACGGGAAAAGGTGCAGGAGTTGAGGACGAATAGTTCATTCCCCCGCGGCATGGATTCCTGGACCAGAAGTGGTTTTATAGCAAAGGAGTACTCGGGCCGATAAACTTTCCCTGCGACACAGAGGAAGATGGCGCAGGGTAAGAGATCGGCCCTGACATCCCAGAGGTTTATGGAGCAGCTGACGGACTTCTTGAACTAAACGTTCACCGAGCAGAGGAAAGAGTCTTGTTGCGGAGCTGGCCAATAGGAGAGCAGGCTTTAACGAAGTAAAGGCTGACCTCTTTCCTCTTTATGAACTGGGTGAAGTTCGGGACGCTGTACCCGGCTCGCCACTGGGTGACCAATAATGGTCGTGAATACTCTTCTGGGTCTGCAGAGGAAGGGATGGAGGTTTTGAGAGGTAATTCCCCAGTAGGAGAAGGAGCACATTGAACTTTGGAGTAGGTGTTTGGGGAGCTTGGTTCTACCTGTCCCCCTGCCCGGGGCCGTTGGCATTTTCCTTTTGGAGGCATTTTCCCTCCCTTCTTTCTGTTCTTTCTTTTTTGAGCGCGTTTTGTTTCCCCTATCGGAGGGTTCTTGGGGGAGGGAGTTAGGGGTTGGTTGGAACGGGGATGGGTCTTCGGTGAATGGATTGAGCTCAGATCTGTTTTTGTTTCTGTCTCTGGGGTTTGTGCGGGGCGGGAGGGTAATCTGTGGCGGGTCGGCTTCTTGGGCAGGGGCGGCCAGGCTAGTTCGGTGCGCTGGCTCACGGAAGTGCAGTGAGGAGGGATGAGCAGGTGGTAAGTGTGTTGATGAGGGATGGAATTGTTTTTGGGGGGTTTGAGGAGGGACTGCTGACAGTGCAGGTGATTTGAAATGTGTGAGTCCATGTCGCTGGACATCCGAGGGTGGGCCTGAGGAGGTGCGGGATGCGGGATGGAGGCTGCTCCAGGTGGGGCTATGGTTTATTGGGGGAGGGGCGGTGTGGTCCCCCGATCAGGTTGTTCACATGGAACGTGTGAGTTTTGAATGGCCTGGTCAGGAGTGCTCACGAGTTTGCGCTTTTGATGAGCTTTAATCGCGGATGGGGCATTCTTACTGGAAACACAACAGAACATTGGGGATCACACTAGGCTCGGAATGTTTGGTAGGGTTGTTATTTCAATCAGGATTGGATTGGAAGACGAGCAGGATGGCGGTTTTGAAGTTGGGACAAATGTGGCAGACTCCGGGGTGAGGTTTGTTATGAGGAGTAGCAAATTGGATGGGATGACTGTGGTACTGGTGAAAGTTTAGGACCCATACTGGGAATATGTAGAATTTATGAGACGGTTGCTGTGGAAGACACAGGACCTGGACTTACACCGGGTGATAATAGGGAGGCGGGGGATTTTACCACTGTTCGTTTACCGAAAATGGGTAGGTCGATCTCCAGGTACGGGAGGATGTCGGAGTTGCTGAGGGAAATGGGGTGATTTATGGGGCACGTGGGTGGGGGGGGGGGGCGTTGGGAGGCGGTTCCCTGCTGGATAGGTCGACGAGCGCAATGGAATTCCAGTTTCCCACCCATGGGAATAGAGTGTACTCCTGGATCGACTATTTTGTGTTGGACAGGACGTTGTTGGCGGGGGTGGTTGCTGCGGAGTACTCGGCAGTTGTGGTTTCAGATCACGCTCCCATTGGGTGGATTTGCAGGTGAATCGGGAGGTGTGGGCTGCGCCGCATTGGAGGTTGATGTGGGGCTGTTGGCAGATGAGGAGGTTTGTAAGCGGGTTAAGGCTGCTGTCCGGCGATGTAGAGAGCCGAACGACATGAGTGAGATTTCAGCTGCCACACTATGGGAGACACTGAAGGCAGCTTTAGGGGGAGTGTATCTCTATACGGGCACACAGAGATCAGATGGGGTGAGTGGAGATGGTGAGTTTGGTGGATTAGATCATGCGAGTGGATAGGAGGATTTCGGAGGCCCCAGGGCGGGATTGTTGATCCAGCAACAGAAACTCCAGATGGACTTTGGACTGATACCCATGGGCAAGGCAGGAGGGTAATTGAGGGGAGCTGAGAGGCGGTCTGGCAATACAGAGGAAAGGCAAGTAGGACGGTTATACGTCAATTTTCGAAGGCGGAGCTAGCGAGGGGGAGCGGAAAAGTGAAGCATATGCGGGGGAGGGGGCATGATCCTGGACTCGATGGGGATGCATGGAGGCCTCATTGGGCTGGGGGAGGGTGGGAGCGCTAATTGAGCTGGAGAAGGGATTGGGAAGCCTATTTGGGCTGGGGGAGCGATTGGAAGGCCTCACTGGCTGGAGGAGTGAGGGAGCCCTCATTGGGATGGTGGAGGAGTTGGGAGCCGTCATAAGGCTGGTGGAGGGATTGGGAGGCCTCATTGGGCTGGGGGGGGGGTGATTGGCAACCCGCATTGCGCTGGTGGAGGGACTGGGAGACCACATTGGGCTGGTGGAGGGTTTGGGAGGCCTCATGGGGCTGCACGTGGAATTGGGAGCACATATTGTGCTGGGGAGTGATAGGGAACCATAATTGGGCTGTTGGGGGGATTAGGAGGCCCCATTCGGCTGGTGAAGGGATTGTGAGGCCTCATTGGGCTGCTGGAGGAATTGGAAGCCCTTATTGGGCTGGGGGAGGGATTGAGAGGCCTCGTTGGGATGGTGGAGGGATTGGGAGGTCCCATTGGGCTGGATGAGGGATTTTGAGCCCTCATTGGGCTGGTGGAGCGATTGTGAGGCCTGATTGGGCTGGCGGGGGATTCGGAGCCCTCATTGGGCTAGGGGAGGGAATGGGAGGCCCTCATCGTGCTGGTGGTGGGATTGGGAGCCCTCATTGGGCTGATGGAGGTATTGGGAGGCCCCATTGGGTTGGTGGAGGGAGTAGGAGCCCTCACTGGACTGGTGCAGTGATTGGGAGTCCTCATTGTCTGTTGGTGGGATTGGGAGCCCTCATTGGGCTGGTGGAGGGATTGGGAGCCCTCATTGGGCTGGTAGAGGGATTGGAAGGCCTCATTGGGCAGGCGGAGGGATTCGGAGTCCTCATTGTGCTGGCGGAGGGATTGGGAGCCCTCAATGGGCTGGCGGAGGGATTCGGTCCTCATTGGGCTGCTGGAGGGATTCGGAGTCCTCATTGGGCTGGTGGAAGGGAGAAGGAGCCCTCATTGGGCTGCCTGTGGGATTGGGAGCCATGGTCTGTAGAAACTCACCAATTCCTTCCAACCCCTGGTCTGTCCAATGTCAGTACCTCCCTCCACCTCCTGATCTGTACAAACTTACTCCCTTCACCTCGTGGTCTGCACGAACTCATTTGCGGAATGCGATGAGGACTATTAGATGATATAGCCGGATTTAGATCGCTTGGATATTTGGGCGGAGAGATGTCAGATGGAGTTTAATCAGGACAAATGTGAGGTAATGCATTTCGGAATGTCTAATACAGATAGGAATGTACAGTGAATGATAAAACCCTCAAGAGTATTGACAGTCAGAGTGATCTTTGTGTACAGGTCCACAGGTCACTGAAAGGGAAACGCAGGTGGAAAAGGTAGTCAAGAAGGCATACGGCATAGAACATAGAACATAGAACAGTACAGCACAGAACAGGCCCTTCGGCCCTCGATGTTGTGCCGAGCAATGATCACCCTACTTAAACCCACATACCCGTAACCCAACAATCCCCCCATTAACCTTACACTACGGGCAATTTAGCATGGCCAATCCACCTAACCCCGCACATCTTTGGACTGTGGGAGGAAACCGGAGCACCCGGAGGAAACCCACGCACACACGGGGAGGACGTGCAGACTCCACACAGACAGTGACCCAGCCGGGAATCGAACCTGGGACCCTGGAGCTGTGAAGCATTGATGCTAACCACCATGCTACCGTGAGGCCCCGAAGGCATGCTTGCCTTCATTGGCCAGGGCATTGAGTATAGAAATTGGCAAGTCATGTTGCAACTTTATAGAATCTTCGACAGACCACACTTGGAGTATAGTGTCCAATTCTCGTCTCTAAATTACCAGGAGGCTTTCTAGAGGGTGCAGAAGAAATTTACCAGGATGTTGCTTGGTATGGAGGACATTGGGTATGAGGAGAGATTGAATAAACTTTGTTTGTTCTCACTGAGACAAAGGAGGTTGAGGGGCGACCTGATAGAGGTCGACAAAATTATATTACATAGACAGAGTGGATAGTCAGAAACTTTTTCCCCGGGTAGAGGGGTCACTTACTAGGGTAGCATAGGTTTAAATTGCGAGGGGCAAGAGTTAGAGGTGATGTACGAGTGCGACGCAATGGGCATTGGGTACCTTGAACTCGCTGCCGGAGGAGGTTGTAGAAGCAGGGACGATTGTGACGTTAAAGGGGCATCTTGACAAATACATGAATGGGATGGGAATAGAGTGATATGGACCACGGAAGTGTGAAATGTTTAGTTTTCACGCACAGTTGTTCGCATTGCTGCCTCTCAACCTCCCGAACCCGGGATCGATTCCAGACTCGGGGGACTCTCTGAGTGAAGTTTGCACGTTCTGTCCGAGTAGTTTCCTCCGGGTGCTACTGTTTCCTCACACAGATGTGAAGTTCGGTGGATTGGCCATGATAAATTGTCCCTTACTGTCCAAAGGTGAGGTGGAATTACAGTGACAGTGGGTGGGGGAGTGAGCGACGATGAGGGAGCTCCTTCAAACTACAACCAGATCAGCTGGTTTAGCAAAATAGTTGTTTGAGTGAACTTGCTGCAGATACATTATCTGACAAGTTTATTTACATTACAAATGGGAGTGCCCATCATAACATGCTGATATTATTGTTCTGTGAAGCGCCTCTGGACCGCCTGATTTGTTTACAATTTTTTTGTACACTGTCCATGTGTTTCGCTCCCAGAACCTAAAGAGGTGCAGGCTTGGTGGAGTGGCCATGGTGAATTGCTCCTTAATTTAAAAAAAAAAATTAAAAAAAATTGGGCACTGTACATTAAAAAAATAAAATAAATGCAAGTCTGTCTCACTTTGCTTTTTTTTTTTATTTTATTGTCCTCTCCATATTTAATTTACTTCTCTGTGCTTCTCGTGCCCTACCTCTCACATACCGAAATATATTTTTACCCAGCCCATGGCCTGCAGCTGCTTATGCCGTACTGGTTTCACAAAAACAACAAAACACAGAAAAACTGCATTCCTTTCTATGAATTCATCACCCTGATGATTGGACATGGTTCCAGAGCCCAGATTTTCTAAAACACGGAAATGTTTGTACTAAAAGAGAATAGTCCCGTGTGACATTCGGCACAGAAGGAGGTATGTAAAGTCTTTCTATCAGTCCAGAGGGAATTCTGTCCTGATTTACCTCAGTACTGAGTCTCAGCCTAATTGGCAGATGCTAATCCTGAGGGAGTTTGCCGGGGTTGCAGGTTCACTAGGGAGATTGTGCTCCAGGGGCTGAACATCAGGACGAGTAGAACTTTAGGCTCTCTCCATAAGAAGCCCTGAAGTGACAAACGCTCCTGTCTGAGGAATAGCTCCATTGTTCTTCATTCACGACAGAGGAAATAATGTTTTTTTAGATGTTCAGAACTGAGGCAATGCTTCTAACTTGGAAGTGTCTTTTTTTTCAATGCTCGACCCCAGCCTGTGTTCGATACTGAGATCGATCACGGCCCCTGGTTATTGCCCGTGTGGAGTTTGCACATTCGCCCCGTGTCTGCGTGGTCTGACCGCATAGCCCAAGATGTGCATGGTGGCGGATTAACTGTGGTAAATCGTCCTTTACTTGGACATTTTAAATAATACGCATCAATGCTTATTACAACATTGATGTGGAGATGCCGGCGATGGACTGGGGTGAGCACAGTAAGAAGTCTTATAACCCCAGGTTATAGTCCAACATGAGATTCACCTGAGGAAGGAGCAGTGCTGCGAAAGCTCGTATTTGCAACAAACCTGTTGGACTTTAAACTGGTGTTGTAAGACTTCTTACTATTAACATTATCTGACCCCTGATGTGGACTGAATTACGAATCTTCCACTCCGTGAGTAAAGCAAGGAAGGTATGCAACAAATCGGGGTGCAGGATCTATCCCATACTGTGCTTCAATGAAATAATGCATTACATTAGGATACGTATATGTTTGGATATATTTTTGCCCAAATCCTGTATTGTCTTACAACTGTGCAATAACAGCTGCAATTTCAATCAATTGCACTTCATTTCTCGAAAGCTCTGTGTGGATCTTTGTCTTTGTGAGCAATATTGAGGGTTGAGATATTGAATGTATTTTAAACACTTAAAGTATTGAACAGAATAGTCCAGGGTGAGGGAGAATTTACATTCTTTAATTCACAAGTTATCGGGGTATGTATACTTTGCCAAGTGGCTGTCCGAATCCCTCGCCTTTACGGGAGTGATGGACGGATGAGCGCCACTCCTCTTCGTGTTGAGGAAGTAAGAACATTCTCTCGATAGCTGGGTGGCGCTGCACAACTCTCAATGGCACAAGTTAGTCTCTATGTATGTGGATGCGGTGTGGATGGGCGGGGAGGGAATGGGAAAACAGTGGAAACGTGGGGAATGGCAGCAGTATACATTTCGTTGTTGACCTCTGGTGTGCGAAAAGAGAGAACACAGCGAGATTGAGAGATAGTGCACGAGTGGCATTAGCAATTGCATCAGGGGCTGTTTAGCACAGGGCTAAATCGATGGCTTTGAAAGCAAACCATGGCAGGCCAGCAGCACGGTTCAATTTCGGTAACAGCCTCCCCGAACAGGCGCCGCAGTGTGGCGACTAGGGGCTTTTCACAGTAACCTCATTTGAAGCCTACTTGTGACAATAAGCGATTTTCATTTCATTCCATTTTCAAAAGTATGGATGAGGGGTAAAGACAGGGAGAAAGAGAGAAACCTTTGGCGATTGACGGAGCGGTAAAGGAAAAATAATATATATAGCGAGAGGGGTGAGGGAGGCAGGCGGAGAGAGTGTGGTAGAGAGAGAGATAAGTCAATGTATGAGAGAGAAAGAAAGAGAGCATCATTCAGAGGAAAGTAGAAATGGCGAGATACTTAATGCTGCGAATCACTGGGAGATTAGAAAAATACTTGTGATCAAGGAAGTCCGTTGGCTGAGGAAGATGAAGAGAAAGAAAGTGAAGGAGGGTGCACGGAAGGATTTTTCCAAGCACATTATTTGCAAGATAGAAATGTGGAATGGTTACCAGAGGACAGAAAAGCAGAGACGTCAGAGAGAAGGATGCATATCTCGGGGGTTGGGGGGAAGGTGAGAATGCACAAAGTGATTGAAGCTGTGCGAGAGGAGTGAGCGGGCAAACAGGATCAAATATGAAAGAGATACATCAGAGAGGGGAACATAGAGACTGTGAGTAGTGTTTAGCCAAGAGAAGGAGAGGGGGGTGAGAGAACATAAAGGTAACAATTTAAAGCGAGAAGTGTTCTTGGACACGGATTGGGATAGAGGGAGATCGAGCGAGACTGAGAAGGATCGGAAATTGGGTTAATCTGTTTTGAAAGAAGGTGGCAGGAAAGGGAGCAGAAAATGGAGAGCAGGAGTGAGTGGCGGAACCAGCAACTGAATTTGATGTAAAGATACAGAAAGAGTAATTGAGTGGCGGAGTGAACGTGCATTGAAGGAGAGCGTTGAGATGGTGGTGAGCACGGGTAAATGGGACAGTACAAAAGCGGAAGATTTGAGATGTAGCACCATTGGATCAGATGCAATGAAAGACGGTATCGGAGTTCCTAACATCGTTGACTATACTTTATCAGTTTAATCTGACATGAAACAGTTTGGAATTTGCTGAACTTGGGAAAATGCCGTTGATTTTTTTTCTGACCTCTCCTCCTATTTCGCTGCTCATGGTTGCCACCTGCTAGACGAACATTTCATTCACTCAACGAACTGCCTTGTTAGCCTTGAACGTCACGGAGCGGTGTGTTGTTCGACCTGTTTGACATGGGTTCTGAGAACAGGATATCTAGAGTAACGACAAATAGAAAATAATACAATCCCCACTGTGAGGAAGGCAAATGGAGCCCACTCAGACCCTCTGAAAGAGCAATCTCTGCAGACCCACACCACGTCCTCCCGCAACCTAATCTACATAACCCTGGTTGATAAGGGGTAATTTATCAATGCCAATTCGAACATCATTGCATTCTGGGAGGAAACTGCTGCACCATGGAAACTCAAGGAGACAAGGGGAGAAAACCACCCAGGCAGTCACCCAAGGTCGGAATCGAACCGGGCTCACTAGCTCTGAGATACAACGGCGCCATCCGTTGTAACGCCGTGCCACGTATGTTACAAATGAAATTCAAATTCAAAATAATTCAATTCATGATCTCCAACCACCCTAGGCTGGGCCCGGCTCCTCCCTCTGCGACTGGATCCTGAACTTCCGAACCTGCAGATTGGAATCAGTAAGGACAGACAACAACACCTCCTCCACAGTCATCCTCAACACCGGTGCCTCACAACGCAGTGTCCTCATCCCCCTACTATATTCCTTATACACCTATGACTGTGTAGCCAAATTTCCCTCCAACTCGAATTTCAATTTTACCGATGACACCACGGTAGTGGGTCGGATTTCAAACAAATATAGGACAGAGTACAGGAATGAGATAGAGAATCTGGTGAAGTGGTGCGACGACAATAGTCTCTCCCTCAATGTCAACGAAACGAAGGAGATTGTCATCAACTTCAGGAAGAGTAGTGGAGAACATGGCCCTTTCTCCATCAATGGCAACAAAGTAGAAAGGATCGAAACCTTCACGTTTGTCGCTCTCCAGGTCATCAACAACCTGTTCTGGTCCACCCATGCAGATACTTTCGCTTTGAATGTCCATCAACGACTCTACTGTCTCAGAAGCCGAAGGGAATTTGGTATGTCAGCTACGATTCTCACCAACGTCCACAGATGCACCATAGAAAGCATTATTTCTTGTTGTTTCACAGCTTTGTATTGTTCCTGCTCTGCCTAAGACCGCAGGAAACTGCAAAAGGTCGTGAATATAGCCCAGTGCGTCACTGAAACCTGCCTCCAATCCATTGACTCTGTCCGCTATTCTCGCTGCCTCGAAAGGCATGCAGCATAATTAAAGACCCCGCGAACTGCGTGCACACTTTCTTCCTCCTTCTTCCGTCAGGAACCAGTTCAAGAACAAATTCTTCCCTGCTGCCATCAGACGATTGAATGCACTTACCTCGTTTTAAGCTGATCTTTTCTCCACACCTTAGCTAAGGCTGTAATAATAAATTATGTAGTCTCTCCTTCCATACCTCTGCATGGTGTGCGTTGCCAGCATAGCAAGCAAGAGTCGCCACTTTTCACTGTATACCAATAAATGTGAGAATAATAAATCAAATCAAACTAAAGAGACATACAAGATCCAAGCTGACAAAAAAGGTGTGCACCTTTACTAATAGTATGGGCGGGGAATAGATGCTTTGCAAAAGTGTTGAGAGTGGACGGTGGGAGAGTGGAAGAGCAAAGTAAAGAGGATAGTAAAGTTCAGAAAATGAGGGGTTGGTCCTGGACTATGCAATGGGGGTAAGACGTGCAGAGGTGCTGATGGATTCGGGCAGAACTGTACGAGAAGCGGACTGCAGGAGTCACATGGGAGGGAGTGACGTGCCCCTGGAGGGCAGGATACTGAAGGTGTTACATATAAGGAGAGGTAGGGGAGCAGTGGGTTTCCAGGTTGCTTCTGGGGGTATGTGAGGGTTGTTTGATCAGCAGGTAAAGGTGATGGGCATGGAGAGAGTTGATGGAATGAGAATAAAAGGTTTTGGAGTCCAGTTTGGATATGAATAACCGTGAGATATGTGTTGAAATGTCAAATACATAAGTTATTCCGATAGCGCAAGAACGTTTCATTAAAAGAAAACTCTATTCTTGTCGGCCAATATTCTGTGAAGTATTACAGGACAGAGTATTGCGCGGAAAATGTGAGTTGTTTTCCTTTCCGTGAAAGGAGTTAAGGATGGAGATCGATTCCAGAATAACTTTTAGGCACTTTTCTCAACATAAAAGGTTCAGGTGGTGAGTGAAACGTGAAGCTTAGGAATGATTAAAAACAAATAAATGCATTAAAGCGGCCCACTTCGGGAGCAAACAATGAACAGACATGGAGCAAAGAAGCACACGGTGTACCCGAATAGGCGCTAGAATGTGGCAGTCAGGGGACTTTCACGGTAAATTCATTGCAATGTAAGCCTACTTGTGACAATAAAAATTATGTTAATTAGGAGAGGGAAATGATCTACTGGGTCAACTGTTTTTGGGCGAATTGCGGGTCAATAGTCAATGAACGAATTCGTGAACTCCAAAACGTGTAACAACCTGAAGCAAATTCGTTCTTAATATTCCTTCAATGGCAGACAATGTGTGTAGAAAGTAGCACGCTAGCAGGAATAATTCAGACAAGAACAGAAGGAACGAAGATATGTACAAAAATTAATGAAGTTATGATCGAAAATTTAGTTTTGCAAAATGATATGATGTTAACTGGAAACATGTCAAAATATTTATTGGCAGTAATATAGTTGTGACCAGCCGTTGTGGATGTAGTTTACTTCGTGGAAAATACTGAAATGGAGTAGAGTGTTGTGACAGAGAAGGAACGGAGGATATGGGAGGGGAACTGAAATGACAAAGAAGGACACCATCTATATCCTCCCTGGTGCTGTTTCGGAGCAGTTAAAGGATAGTCTGGAGGGTTCGGGTGACCAGCCTTGGTCGTGGTACACACATAAGTAAATTATAATGCAGTTCTAACAGCAGTAAATATGAAGTGATGAGGAAAGATGAGGGTCGGACCTCAGATTTAATTATGTCAGGATTCCCACCAGTGTCACAGGCTAGTTTCAGTGTAAATAGCAGCATATATAGGATGGATACTTGTCTGAAAACATGGTATCAGGGTCACGGTTTAAGATTGCTTGGTAATGGGACCGGATCAGGTGGAGCTGTGACCTTCAAAAACTGGGCGAGGTACGTCTGGTTGGGACCGGGACATATGTCCTTCAGAGAGGGGGAGGGGTGGGGGCGTGGGGGGAACTTGGGGAGGGTTCAACCTAATCCTGCAGGGGGATGGGAATCTATGTCAAAATTCAGAGAAGGGGCAATCAAGTACAGAAGAAAAAGACAGACAGCAGAATACGAAAAGTGATGGGCAGATGAATGAAGGGCCTGTACCAGATATTGACACAATAAAATACATTGCATGGGCATGATAAGGAACGTTAAAAGGACGAGGCTTCAGGCTTTATATCTGAATGCACGTTGCATTCGAAGGAAAATGGATGAATGAGTTTCACAGATAGATGCAAAGGGGTATGGTATAGGTCGGATTTTGAAGGCATGTTTCCAGGGTTATCAAGAATGGGAGATAGGTATTCAGGGCTAATACGTTTTTAGGAAGGGCAAACTGATTATAGAACATAGATCAGTGCACCACAGTGCAGGCCCTTTCGCCCATGAGGTTGCCCCGAACGCTTATCCTAATCTAAGAACTACCTAACCTACAACCCTTCAATAACTGCTGTCCATATGTCTGCCCAAGAGTCGTTTAAATGTCCCTGATTACTCAGACTCAATCACCTCCGCCTGCATTCCAGGCACCCACAACTCTCTGTGTAAAGAACCGACGGTTGACATCACCCCTATACATTCCTCCAACATGTAGAAAGTGTGGTGGAGTTGCATTTGTTGAGCAAAGATGGGTTTAAAGTAAAAGTGAGTAAAGTTATTAGCACAGATTGTGTAATGCGCATGAGTTAATTTACTAAACAGCAAAGTGGAAGAAAAAAATTTTTTCGTCCCGTATACAGACCACCAAACCGCGCTGGTAATGTTGGGAATGCGGTTAGACAGGAAATAAGAGACGCAGGTAATAAAGGGACGCCTCGCAGTTTGGGTGACTTTAATATGTAAAGTTATTATGTGAGTCATATTCATCACAGTACAATAGTGTAGGGATTTCTGGAGTCGATACGGGATGGTTTCTGGACTATTACGTTGAGGAACCAACAAGGGAACAGACCATCGTGGACTGGGTAATGTGCAATGAGTAATGATTTGTTGCCAATCTAGTAGTGGAGGAAACCGTGGGGTGAGTCACCATAATAAAGTAACTAAGATGGTTTGAGTCTTGGGCTGGGTGTGATGGATGGAGAAACATTTCTCAAAGTATGGACAGTAGAAAGACGCCTGGTATTCACGGAACAGATAGGGGAACTCCAAAAGTTGTTTATTCCTATTTGCTGCAAGATTAGCAAGGTAAATGTGGTCAACCAACGGTTACAAGGGAAATAATAGATAGAATTAATGGTATTAGATTCAAATAAGAGGCGTACCAATTAGTAGAAAACATTCTTCGACGAAAAGAATTGGAACAGTTAGAAATTCAGCAAAGGCTAACAAAGAGATTGCCCAACATTGGAAATATAGGACATGCAAGTTAATTATCAAGGAAAATAAAAACTGCCGGAAAAGTTTATCTTAGTCTGGAAAGAGAAAAAAGTTTGATACAAAGTTATGTAGGCCCATTAGGGTCAGAACCGGAATGTGGCGGTCGGGGGATGGGGAGGGGGGCGATTCTAAACTGGGAATAAATCAATGCCTGAGGATCTAAATTTGTATCCTGCTTCTGTGTTCACAGTGGAAGACGTGAATGATGTACCAGAAGTACTTAACTGTATTACGTTCAATGGGGAGCCGAAGGAAATTAGTAGAAGTGGAGGAATTGTTTTGGGGAAAAGTTACAGGATTGAAGGCAAATAATTTCCAGTGCCTGGTAATCTTAATCCCGGAGTACTTTAGAGAATGCTTATTGAAATAGTATATCCATTGCTGATCATTTGACCAATATTGTCACCCAAGTTGGTAGATCCGTGAAAAAAACGTATCGTGTGATAGCATTTATTTACAGGGGGGTTGAGTTTTAGAGCCGTGAGGTTATGCTGCAAATGTAGAAGACCTTGGTTAGACCACAGTTGGAGTATTGTGTGCAGTTCTGGTCACCTCATTATCGGAAGGATGTGGAATCATTGGAAAGGGGGCAAAGGAGTTTTACCACGATGCTGCCTGGATTGGAGGGCAGGTCTTATGAGGAAAGGTTCAGCGAGCTAGGGTTTCTCTCATTGGAGCGAAGGAGGATGATAGATTACTTAATTGATGTGTATAAATTGATGAGAGGGACAGATACATTGGACGGTCAGCGACAATTTCCTATGGTGGAAGAAGCTGTTCCAAGGGGGCATAACTATAAGGTTCATGGTGGAAGATATGGGAGGGATGTCAGAGGTAGGGTCTTTGCTCGGAGAGTGTTGGGGCGTGGAACACACTCCCAGAGATGGTAGTGAACTCGGACACTTTTGAACCTCTCAAGCAGTTATTAGATCGGTATATGGAGTGCACTGGAATGATTGTGAGTAGGTTAATTTGAATTTAGTTTCAGATTAGTTCGGCACAATATCGTGGGCCGAAGGGCCTGCACTGTGTTGTACAGTTCTATGTTCTATGGTCATTATGTTGGGCTCTAGAATGCTTCTTACAGAATGGTGGGTAGCTCATTTAATCCCGATTTTCAGACATGGAGGGGGAGACAAAACAGGGATCTAAAGACCAGAGAGTCTAACGCTGAAGGAGAAAAGTTGCTGGAGTCCATTGTCAATGAATTCACAGCACTGCACTTGATTGACAAATCTACTGAAATAATATGAAGCTGTGACATGTAGAGTTGATCAGGGAGAACTGGTCGATAGTGTTAATTTAAACGATAATAAGGCTGTCAACAAGTCACACCTGGCAGATTACTGTGTCATGTTAAATTGCATGGAATAACATATAGTCTTTTTGGATGGATACAACGTTGGTTAGCAGATAGAATGTGAAACGTTGGACTAAATGGTTTTTTTTTTTGATTGGCAGCCAGTGGCGAGTGGGGTACCACATGGAACTGTGCTGGGACCCCAATTGTTCACATTGTATGTTCATGATATGCACGAGAGAACTAGAAAAAGTCGGAAGACAGATTAATTTTTGAATGAGTTCAAATTGAGGGAGGTGAGTATTCAGCGTTACCTCCTTGTTGTCGTCCACAAATCGCTCAAAATAAGGGTGCAAGTAAAGCAGGCAGTAAAGAAGGCAAATAGCGAGTGGAATTGAGCATAGAAAAGAAATGGTTTACTCTAGCTGTATAGGGCATTGGGGAGGCCACATCTAGTGTGTTGAAGGGGGAAGGTGGGCAGCCAGAAGTCGTGGTGCACATTGGTAACATCCACATAGGTAGTAAAATGGGTGTGGACGAAATGAACAAGTTTAGGGAGTTACTCTGGAAGTTAAAAGCCAGGACAGACAGAGGATGAACTTCGGATCATTCGGGAGGCAGAGGGGGTCATAGATAGAAGCTTCAGGGAGGTAGTCACGCCAAAGAATAAAGATAGATGGGTGATGGTGAGAGGGGCTAGGGGTATGCAGTCAGTACAGGGATCGCCTGTGGTCGTTCCCATTCGTAACAAGTATACCGTTTTGGATACTTGTGGGGGGGGGGGGGGGGACTTACCAGGGGTAAGCCATGGGGTACGGGAATCTGGCACGGAGTCTGTCCCTGTTGCTCAGAAGGGAAGGGGGGAAAGGAGTAGAAAATTAGTAATTGGGGACTCAATAATCAGGGGCACAGATTGGAGATTTGGTGGGAGCGAGAGAGACTCACGTTTGGTATGTTGCCTCCCAGGTGCAAGGGTACGTGATGTCTCGGATCGTGTTTTCCGGGTCCTTAAGGGGTAGGGGGAACAGCTCCAATTCGTAGTCCACATTGGCACTTAAGACATAGGTAGGAAAGGGGACAAGGATGTCAGCCAAGCCTTTAGGGAGATTGGATGGAAGCTCAGAGCGAGAACAAACAGAATTGTTATCTCTGGGTTGTTGCCCGTGCCACAGTGGGCCGTGACAGTGAGACGAGGAATAGGGAGAGAAAGCAATTAAACAAGTGACTACAGGGATGGTGCAGGTGGGAGGGGATCAGATTTCTGGATAACTGGGGCTCTTTCTGGGGAAGGTGGGACCTCTATAGACAGGATGGTCTACATCTGAACCTGAGGGGCACCAATATCCTGGGGGGGGAGAGATTTGTTAGTGCTCTTTGGGGGGGGGGGGTGTTTAAACTAATTCAGTAGGGGCATGGGAACCTGGATTGTAGTTTTGGGGTACGGGAGATTGAGAGTATAGAGGTCAGGAGCACAGATTTGACTTCACAGGAGGGTGCCAGTGTTCAGGTAGGTTGTTTGAAGTGTGTCTCCTTCAATGCCAGGAGTATACGAAATAAGGTAGGGGAACTGGCAGCATGGGTTGGTACCTTGGACTTCGATGTTGTGGCCATTTCAGAGACTTGGATAGAGCAGGGACAGGAATGGTTGTTGCAGGTTCCGGGATTTAGGTGTTTTAGTAAGCTCAGGGAAGGGGGCAAAAGAGGGGGAAGTGTGGCGCTGCTAGTCAAGGACAGTATTACGGTGGCGGAAAGGATGCTAGATGGGGACTCTTCTTCCGAGGTAGTATGGGCTGAGGTTAGAAACAGGAAAGGAGAGGTCACCGTGTTGGGAGCTTTCTATAGGCCATCTAATAATTCCAGGGGTGTAGAGGAAAGGATGGCGAAGATGATTCTGAAAAAAAGAGCGAAAGTAACAGGGTAGTTGTTATGGGAGACTTTAACTTTCCAAATATTGACTGGAAAAGATATAGTTCAACTATATTAGATGGGTCGTTCTTTGTACAATGTGTGCAGGAGGGTTTCCTGACACAATATGTTGACTGGCCAACGAGAGGCGAGGCCACATTGGATTTGGTTTTGGGTAATGAACCAGGCCAGGTGTGTGATCTGAAGGTAGGTGAGCACTTTGGAGACAGTGACTACAATTCGGTGACCTTTACGTTAATGATGGAAAGGGATAAGTATACCCCGCAGAGCAAGAGTTATAGGTGGGGGAAGGGCAATTATGATGCCATTAGACATGACTTAGGATGTGTAGGTTGGAGAAGTAGGCTGCAAAGGTTGGGCACACTGGATATGTGGAGCTTGTTCAAGGAACAGCTATTGCGTGTTCTTGATAAGTGCGTACCAGTCAGGCAGGGAGGAAGGGGTAGAGCGAGGGAACCGTGGTTTACCAAAGAAGTGGAATCTCTTGTTAAGAGGAAGAAGGAGGCCTATGTGAAGATGAGGCGTGAAGTTTCAGTTGGGGCGCTTGATAGTTACAAGGCAGCGAGGAAGGATCTAAAGAGAGAGCTAAGACGAGCAAGGAGGGGACATGAGAAGTCTTTGGCAGGTAGGTTCAAGGAAAACCCAAAAGCTTTCTATAGGTATGTCAGGAATAAAAGAATGACTAGGGTAAAAATAGGGCCAGTCAAGGACAGTGATGGGAAGTTGTGTGTGCTGAGGAGATAAGCGAGATACTCAATGAATACTTTTCGTCAGTATGCACTCAGGAAAAAGATAATGTTGTGGAGGAGATTGCTGAGACCCAGGCTATTAGAATAGATGGCATTGAGGTGCGTAGGGAAGAAGTGTTGGACATTCTGGACAAGGTGAAAATAGATAAGTCCCCGGGGCCTGATGGGATTTATCCTAGAATTCTCTGGGAAGCCAGGGAAGAGATTGCTGAGCATTTGGCTTTGGTTTTTATGTCATCATTGGCTACAGGAATAGTGCCAGAGGACTGGAGGATAGCAAATGTGGTCCCTTTGTTCAAGAAGTGGAGTAGAGATAACCCCGGTAACTATAGGCCGGTGAGCCTCACGTCTGTTGTGGGTAACGTCTTGGAGAGGATTATAAGATATACGATTTATAATCATCTAGATAGGAATAATATGATTAGGGATAGTCAGTATGGTTTTGTGAAGGGTAGGTCATCCTCACAAACCTAATCGAGTTCTTTGAGAAGGAGACTGAACAGGGAGACGAGGGAAGAGCAGTTGATGTGGTGTATATGGATTTTAGTAAAGCGTTTGATAATGTTCCCCATAGTCGGCTATTGCAGAAAATACAGAGGCTGGGGTTTGAGGGTGATTTAGAGATGTGGATCAGAATTGGTTAGTTGAGGGCAGCACGGTGGCCTAGTGGTTAGCACAACCGCCTCACAGCGCTGAGGTCCCAGGTTCGATCCCGGCTCTGGGTCACTGTCTGTGTGGAGTTTGCACATTCTCCCCGTGTCTGCGTGGGTTTCGCCCCCACAACCCAAAAATGTGCAGAGTAGGTGGATTGGCCACGCTAAATTGCCCCTTAATTGGAAAAAATAATTGGCTAATCTAAAAATTTTAAAAATAAAATAAAAGAAAAAAAAAATTGGTTAGTTGAAAGAAGACAGAGGGTGGTGGTTGATGGCAAATGTTCAGAATGGAGTTCAGTTACGAGTGGCGTACCACAAGAATCTGTTCTGGGGCCGTTGCTGTTTGTCGTTTTTATAAATGACCTAGAGGAGGGCGCACAAGGTTGGGTGAGTAAATTTGCAGACGACACTAAAGTCGGTGGAGTTGTAGACAGTGTGGAAGGATGTTGCAGGTTACAGTGGGGCATAGATAAGATGCAGAGCTGGGCTGAGAGGTGGCAAATGGAGTTTAATGTAGAGAAGTGTGAGGTGATTCACTTTGGAAAGAATAACAGGAATGCGGAATATTTGGCTAATGGTAAAATTCTTGGTAGTGTGGATGCGCAGAGGGATCTCGGTGTCCATGTACATAGATCCCTGAAAGTTGCCACCCAGATTGATAGGGTTGTGAAGAAGGTCTATGGTGTGTTGGCCTTTATTGGTAAAGGGATTGAGTTCCGGAGCCATGAGGTCATGTTGCAGCTGTATAAAACTCTGATACGGCCGCATTTGGAGTATTGCGTACAGTTCTGGTCGCCTCATTATAGGAAGGAGGTGGAAGCTTTGGAACGTGTGCAGAGGAGATTTACCAGGATGTTGCCTGGTATGGAGGGAAAATCTTGTGAGGAAAGGCTGATGGACTTGAGGTTGTTTTCATTAGAGAGAAGAAGGTTAAGAGGTGACTTAATAGAGGCAGACAAAATGATCAGAGGGTTAGATAGGGTGGACAGTGAGAGCCTTCTCCCGCGGATGGAGGTGGCTAGCACGAGGGGACATAACCTTAAATTGAGGGGTAATAGATATTGGACAGAAGTCAGAGGTGTTTTTTTTACGCAAGAGTGGTGAGACCGTGGAATGCCATACCTGCAACAGTAGTGCACTCGCCAACATTGAGGGCATTTAAAAGTTTATTGTATAAGCATATGGATGATAATAGCATAGTGTAGGTTAGATGGCCTTTAGTTTTTTTTACTTCCCATGTCGGTGCATCATCGTGGGCCGAAGGGCCTGTACTGCGCTGTATCATTCTATGTTCTATTTTCTCGGAGTCATCTCCGGTTTGTTGCTGGTGCCACGTGTCAGCGAGTCTAGAAATAGGGAGAGAGTGCAGTTGAAAGCGTGGCTGCATGAATAGTGTAGGAGGGTGGGCTTCAGGTATTTGGATAATTGGAGCGCATTCTGGGGAAGGTGGGACCTGTACACGCAGGACGGGTTGCATCTGAAACAGAGGGGCACCAATGTCCAGGGAGGGAGGTTTTCTAGTACTCTTCGGCAGGGTTTGAACTAATTTGGCTGGGGAATGGGAACCGGATTTGCAGTCCAGTAACTAAGGAAGCCGATATTCAGGACGCCAAAGCGTGTACTGACGCAGTGGGGAAGGTAACACTGAGAAAGGGGAGTACGTGCAGGCACGGTGATGGGTTGAAGTGTGTATACTTCAGTTGGTGAAATGAGGGAACCATGGTTAACAAGAGAGGATCAATGTGTTGTTAAGACGAAGAAGGAGACTTATGTAAGGCTGAGGAAACAAGGTTCAGACGGGGATACAAGATTGTCAGGAGGGAACTGAAGAAAGCGATTAGGAGAGCTAAGAGAGGGCATTAAAAAGCTTTAGCGGGTTGGATCAAGGAAAACCCCAACACCTTTTACACATATATGAGAAATATGAGAATGACTAGTGCGAGCTTAGGTCCGATCAAGGATAGAAGCGGGAGATTCTGTATTGAGTCCGAAGAGATAGGAGAGGTCTTCAACGAGTACTTTTCTTCAGTATTTAAAAACAAGAGAGGCCATATTATTGGAGAGGACAGTGTGAAAAAGATTGATAAGCCGGTGGAGAAACTTGTTCGGATGGAAGTGGTGTTGGGCATTTTGAAAAACTTGAGGATAGACAAGTACCCCGGGCCTTACGGCATGTATTCAAGGATTTTATGGGAAGAAAACGCTC
Organism: Scyliorhinus canicula; assembly: GCF_902713615.1. Taxonomy (NCBI): domain Eukaryota; kingdom Metazoa; phylum Chordata; class Chondrichthyes; order Carcharhiniformes; family Scyliorhinidae; genus Scyliorhinus; species Scyliorhinus canicula. Next base: position 857,096 of record NW_024055732.1, read on the forward strand.
AAATTGCAGAGACGTTGGCAATGATCTTTTAGTCCTCACTGTCCACAGGGATGATGCCAGGTGATTGGAGAGTGGCGAATGTCGTGCCCCTGTTGAAAAAGGGTAATATGGATAGCCCTGCTAATTACAGGCCAGTTAGTCTTACTTCGGTGGTAGGCAAAGTAATGTAAAGTGTGCTGAGGGATAGGATTTCTGAGCATATGGAAAGATGCTGCTTGATTAGGGATGGTCAGCACTGATTTGTGAGGGGTAGGCCTTGCCTCACCAGTCTTATTGAATTCTCGAGCGCGTGACAAAGCATGTGGATGAATGTAAAGCAGTGGCTGCAATGTACATGGATTTTAGTAAGGCATTTGATACGGTTCCCCATGGTAGGCTAATGCAGAAAGTAAGGAGGCATGGGACAGTGGGAAATTTGTCCAGTTGGATGACGAACTGCCGAAACAATAGAAGTCAGAGAGTAATGGTGGATGGCAAATATTCAGCCTGGAGCCCAGTTACCAGAAGCGTATTGGAGGGATCAATTCTGGGTCCTCTGCTGTTTGTGGTTTTCATTAATGACTTGGATGAGGGAGTTGAAGGGTGGGTCAGTAAATTTGCAGATGATACGAAGATTGGTGGAGTTGTGGGTAGTGAGGAGGGCTGTTGTCGGCTTCAAAGAGACATATATATGATGCAGAGCTGGGCTGAAAAGTGGCAGATGGAATTTAAACCTGACAAGTGTGATTTTGTCCATGTTGGAAGGACAAATATGAATGCGGAATGGTAGGGTTCGGTAATGTGGAGGAGCAGATAGAACTTGGTGTCTATGTTCATAGATTTCTGAAAGTTGCACTCAAGGGGATAGAGCTGTGAAGAATGACTATGGTGTGATAGCGTTCATTTGCAGGGTGATTGATTTTAAGTGCCGTGCGGTGATGATGCAGCTGTACAAAACCTTCGTAAGGCCACATTTGGAGTACTGTGTGCATTTCTGGTCACCTCATTTTAGGAAGGATGTGGAAGATTTGGAAAGGTGCAAAGGAGATTTACCAGGATGTTGTCTGCAATGTACATTAGGTCTTACGAGGAAAGGAGGTGCTAGGTCTTTTATCATTAGAACGGAAAAGGATGTGGGGCAATTTGATAGAGGTTTATAACATGATCCTTGGAATAGATAGAGTAGACAGTCAGAGAGTTTTCCCCCGGAGGAACAAACCATTACAAGGGGACATAAATTTAAGGTGAATGTTGGAAGATATAGGTGGGATGTCAGAGGTAGGTTCTTTACCCAGAGAGTAGTGGGGGCATGGAAAGCACTGCCTGTGGAGGTAGTTAAGTCGAAAACATTAGGGACCTTTAAGCGGCTATTGGAGTGGTGCTTGGATTATGGTAGAATAATGAAGTGTAGATTAATTTGTACTTAAGGGCAGCACTGTAGCATTGTGGATAGCACAATTGCTTCCTCCAGGGTCCCAGGTTCGATTCCGGCTTGGGTCACTGTCTGTGCAGAGTCTGCACATCCTCCCCGAGTGTGCGTGGATTTCCACCGGGTGCTCCGGTTTCCTCCACAGTCCAAAGGTGTGCAGGTTAGATGGATTGGCCATGATAAATTACCCGTAGTGTTTAAAATTGTCCTTAGTGTTGGGTGGGTTAACTGGGTTATGGGGATATGGTGGAAGTGTTGACCTTGGCTAGTGTGCTGTTTCCAAGAGCCGGTGCAGACTCGATGGGCCGAATGGTAATCTATTATTAATCTAGGACAAAGGTTCGGCACAATATCGTGGGCCAAAGGGCTTGTTCTGTGTTGTGTTTTTCTATGTTCTATGTTCAATGTATGTAGTTTCGGTCTCCTTACCTAAAAATGGTGGATTTTGTTGTGGAAATAGGGCACCGACGGTTTACCAGGTTTATTCCTGGGATGACGGGACAATCACACGAGGAGAGACTAAATCGGTTACGATTATATTTATTGGAATTTAGAAGAGTGAGAGGGGGTCTCATGGAAATATATACAATTGTAAAAGATTCAGAAAGAATGTTCCCTCTGGTAGGGGAGTTCAGAACTTGGGAGTCATAGTTTAAGGATAAGGCTTCATAATTTAAGGACTGAGGTGAGGAAAAGTATCTTCATGCAGTGTGGCGAGTCTGTGCACTTCACTACCACTTCACTGGTGTGAATTGCACTCCCACTTCACGACCGTATTGAGGTCGAAACGTTGTGAAATTTGAAGGACTTAGATATAACTGCAGGAGCGAACAGAATCAAGATACGGGTGGGGGAGTGATCAGACTATTGACGTTGATAGTAGCCATCATCGTAATGAATGGCAGAGCACGTTCGAAGCACAGGTTGGCCTCTCTCCTGATTCTATGTTCTGTATATGTATCCACGTATTCTGCCCAGCGAGCTAATTTTAAAGAGTGAAGAAAATAAATAGAGAACGGCCGTAGAGGGAGAGAGTAGAGGGAAAGATAGAGCGTGAGTGAAAGTGTGGGATGGGGAAATCTATCTCATTGTACAGTTTGTTCAGGTTTGCATAGAGTTCAGATCAATTCCTCCCTCCTCAGATGCGAAATCATTGATGTGCTCATGGATCAACAACTGTACAACATTGAGTCTTGAGTTCAGAACTGCTCGGTGCCATACGAATGTCAGCAGTTTCGGTTTCAGACACGAAACCATCTCTCCATTTTTCTTGAAGTTTGACCGTAAAATGTTGCCAAAAGAAATACATTCAAACTGCTCTCTGGGGAATTTGCTTACCAACCAACCTTGTTCGTTAACTCACTGCATCGTGTAAATGGCCGTTCCGCCATCTGGGGAGCTGCATATGGCCGTGGATCAATGAAGTGGGATTCCGTATGTAACATAAGCCTCCTCAGTGTAGCCAACATCTTTACACATGCAGCCATGGGATGCTGCATTTTGTGATAAGGAAATCTTAGCGTCTTACATCAACTTGTACTGAAGGATTGTTTCATCGCTGAACTACCAACTTCTAATGCTTCCATTTTCCGCTCCTGCTCAGATAGGTAACTCTCTCTCACTACAGAACCTCCCGAATTTTAGCTAGACGAGGAATCACATCTCAGCTGATGTTTCAAATAACCCATGGTCTGGGGCCTATCCCGTTCCATAGGCCTGTATCGTTTTTGACACGAGCTGAGAAAACCTGAAAAACTGCATTACTTTCGGTAAAGTGATTCTCAGGATTAAACAAGATTCCAGTTCCTCGTCGAGCTAACATTCGGGAGGTTCTGTAGTGAGAGAGAGTTACCTATCTGAGCAGTAGTGAAAAATGGAAGCATGAGAAGTTGGTAGTTCAGCGATGAAAAAATGCTACCCTACCTCTGGTCAGTATGGCGTTGCTGCAGATTGGCAGAATGTTAGTCAGCAGGATGGTGCAAACGGCTGCCTGTTCAGTACTAAGATTGTGCTGGAGAAGCGCCACATCAGGTTTAAGGGAGCGAAGCATTTCTTTGTGACAATGAGTACCATGAGCGTCACGGTAGCATGGTAGTTAGCATTGTTGCTTCACAGATCCCGTGTCCTGCGTTCGACTCCCGCTTGGGCCATTGTCTATGCGGAGTCTGCACATCATCCCCATGTCCGCATGGGTGTCCTTCCGGTGCTCCGGTTTCCTCCCATAGTCGAAAGGTGTGCAGGGTACATGGGTTGGCCATGATAAATTGCCCTCAATGTCCAAACGATTCAGGTGGTGTTACTGGGTTACCGGGATTGGCTGGTGAGGGCTTAATTGGGTGCTTTTTCTAATGACCGGTGCAGACTCGATGGGCCGAATGACCCACTTCGGCACTATAAATTCTACGAGTCTAGGAGCGCTGAATTGACAGAGGGTCTGAACGGATGGATAACTGGACGACTGGACATTCAGCACTGAGGCATGGCCCCGCGAACAGGAACATGATCGGGAACACCGTGATGCTTGGCCCCGTGATGAGGAACGTGATCGGGAACACAGTGACGCATGGCCCCGTGATAAGGAAAGCGTTCTGGAACACTGAGACGCATGGTCCCGCGTTCCGGAACACGATTGGGAACACTGAAACGCATGGCCTTGCGATTAGGAACATGATCGGTAAAACCATGACGCATGGCCCCGTGATAAGCAACGCGTTGTGGAACAGCTTGACGCATGGTCCCGCGTTCCGGAACACGATCGGGAATACCGTGACGCATGGCGTCAAGTTCCAGACCTCGAGCGGGAACACCGTGACGCATGGCTCTGCGATCAGGAACATGATCGGGAAAACTGTGACGCATGGCCCCGCGATCAGGAACATGGTCGGGGAAACCATAGCACATGGCCCCGTGATCACGAACGCAGTCGGAACACCGTGATGTCTCGCTCCGAGATTAGGAAAGCGATTGGGAACACCGTGACATAGGCCCCACGTTCCGGAACGCGATCGGGAGCACTATGACGAATGGCCCCGTGATGCGGAACGTGATCGGGAACAATGTGATGCATGGCGCCGCGATTAGAAACATGATCGGCAAAACCATGACGCATGGCCCGGTGAGAAGGAACGCGTTCGGGGACAGCGTGATGCGTGGCCCCACGTTCCGGAATACGATCGGAAACAACGTGACGCATTGCCCCGCGTTCCGGAATGTAATCGGGGACACACTGACGCATGTACCCGTGATGCGGAACGTGATCGGGAACACTGTGACGCATGGCCCCACGTTCCGGAACACGATCGGGAACACTGTGAGGCATGCCGCCGTGGTCCGGAACACGATCGGGAACACTGTGGCGCTTGGCCTTGCGAATAGCAGCATGATCGGAAAAACAATTATGTATGGCCCCGTGATAAGGAACGCGTTCGGGAACAGCGTGACGCATGGCTCCGTGATCCAGAACACGATCCGGAACACCGTGATGTATTGCTCCGTGATCCGGAACACTGTGACGCATGACCCCACGATCAGGAACATGATCAAAAAAACCATGACGCATGGCCCCGTTATCAGGAAAGCGATCTGGAACTCCGTGATGCATGGCCCAGTGATTGGAACGCGATCGGGAACACCATGATCCATGGGCCCGTGATAAGGAACGCGGTCGGGAACACCGTGACGCATGGCGCCGCGTTCCGGAGCGATTGGGAACACCATGATGCATGGCCCCTCGTTTCGAAACACGATCGGGAACACCGTGACGTACGGCCCCGCGTTCCGGAACACGATCGAGAACACTGTGAAATATGGGTTCGTGTTCCGGAACGCGATTGGGAACACCGTGACGCATGGCCCCGCGTTCCGGAACACGATCGGGAACACTGTGAGGTATGCCGCCCTGATCCGGAAAACGATCGGGAACACTGTGAGGCATGACTTTGCGATTAGGAACATGATCGGGAACAGCGTGACGCATGACCCCGCGATCGCAACACGATCGGGAACACCGTGAGCCATGGCCCCGCGATTCAGAACGTGATCGGGAACATAGTGACGCATGTCGCCGCGATTCGGAACGTGATAGGAAACACCGCGGCACATGGTCGGAATTCAAGAACGCGATCGGAATATTATGACGCATGGCCCTGCATTCCGGAACACGATTGGGAACACCGCGGCACATGGCCTTGCATCTAACCGGCACCCACCCGCGACACATCCGCTGGTCACGACTCTGTGTTTGAAAATGACTGCCTTCGATGACAAGACTGTATAATTGGGTGGTTAGATGGGCATAATAGTCGCAAGCGGAATTTAACCATGACAACTGTGATGTAATGTCTCTTGGGAGGACGAACAAGGCGAAGCCATATACAATGGATGGTCGGTCCCGAGAAAATACAGAGGTTCCAAGAGGTCTTAGTGCGCATATTCAGATTGGTCTCAAGTCAGCAGGACAGGGAGATATGGTGGTTTAGAAGGCAAAATTAATGCTTGCCCTTATTAACCATGGCATTGAAGAGAAGAGCAGGGAGATTTTTCTGGACCTGCACAAAGCGCTAATCGGAGCGCAATTGGAGTACTGTGTGCTGTTGTGCTCAAACCCTATAGAAACGAAGCGATTGCCCTTGTAGCCGTGAAGAGAAGATTCACTGGAATATTGCCTGGGCTGGATCGCCTGAGTTATCAACAGACACTGGACAGAATGGTATTATTTTATTGAAGCACAGAAGTCTGAGGGAAGACCTGATTAAGGGGCAAAAATGATAAGGGATGGTTGTGGTGCACAGGAAGGTGCTTTTCCCCTTAGTTGTGGAGTCAGTAAACAGTAATCATTGAATTTTCGACACTAAGGGCAATTTTGCATGGCCAATCCACCCAACCTGCACATCTTTGGACTGTGGGAGGAAACAGGAGTACCCGGAGGAAACCCACGCACACACGGGGAGGATGTGCAGACTCCGCACACATAGTGACCCAAGCCTGAAATCGAACCTGGGACCCTGGATCTATGAAGCAATTGTGCTACCCACTATGCTACCGTGCTTCCCTACTATGCCTCCAATCAAATTTAAGCTTACTTTGAAGTGAGGATACTTAATGAAGCACCCACAGATTCAATCGATTGTTTAACCTGAGGTACTGCTCCAGCGATGTTCTGGGACAAATTGCTGAACTCCAATAACCAAAAACATTTTATTTGTTTTTAATATCACCGAAACTAGTGCAGAGTTTACTTACGGTTACCAGTGACTTCAGCATCGCTGAGGCCAGTTCATAGCGCACTTGTGCATGTTGCTGATGTTATTTTTAATCAGAGTAAATCTCAGTTGCCTATTGAATTCAGCACTTACGACCTCGTTTGGACCAACACTGTTGAAATCTGGACTCAAATGGGCCTGGTGGAACTCCCACTGAGCATCGTTGTGAAAGTTACTCAAAAAGGTGCCGCCTTAACTTTCACAATCTGGTCACGTTGTAAAAGAAAATCTGAACAGTTAGCTATTAATCAAATGCATCCTCACAGGGAAGCAAATTATCGGATTGGCTCTGTCTTATGTTTTTCTGGGAAGAATCATAGATGAGGAACTTTCGCTAATATCGGCACTTCTGCCATGTGTGAGTAAATATTTGCTCGTGTTTGAAACAAGAACAGCGGAAGTTCTCCCAGGCCCACTGCTATAGTGATCAACCTTGAAGTGAAAACATGACAGACTAGATTGACAGGTGATATATTGAAACAGATTGTGATATCTTGTTTTGCAAAAGATGAGCACTACATTTCTATGCTTCAAGAGCGACTGGTCTTCAGAGGGTGAGGCGGTGTCGCTCAATTTACTGTGCAGTTTTTAGACGCCTGATACTATCACAAGTTCTTCAGAATTGCAAAGATTCAACACATCCTACGCTTCTATCATTCTCTTCGACCATTCTTCTCTCTCATCTTATGTTTTCTGATCCCACTCCGCTGTTCCTCGGCCTCACATATCACAGTAGCTGTTGAGCCACTCGTGGCCTCCTGTCTTATCATATTGATGTTGTCACAGGTTTCAGTGAATCGGGAACCTCAACTTTCCGTTTGTGAGGCAGTGTTATCATTGTTATTGGATGGCACTCCAGCGACTGGACCAACCAAGGCTCAAAAAGGATTCTGCTGAGATAATATTACACTGTCCGAAATTCAGAGCTCAGGAGTCTGAACAGTCAATGTTTCAGTTCACAGGGAGAGCTGCGCTGACCGCACGTCAGCAGCGAGCTGACGCTGTACGAGCGGACTGTTAATATTGAATAAGGTCTGAACTTTTGATCGCGGAAGTATTCGGGCGAGCTGCACAGCCTGAGCTCCAGAACTGAAGGACCGCTGCACGGTTCCATGTTCAGGACAGGGGCGGCTGTTCTACATTATTCGAGGTTCAGGGCATAGGATATTGACTATCGAGTATGTTCAGTGCTGATGGGACGCTGCTTTGTCAGATGGTCAGGACTGAGGAATCCGCTGCTCTTTTTGTATGTAGTGCACTGTAGGAGCAATGCATATTATCGGCTCGTGGCTGACGGGGCGCTGCCCAGAAGGAAAGTCTCTCACTACTAATTAACTGTTAATCTAGAGTATTCTAAGATCCCACTGTCCCAAATGTGGAGAGGCGCCTCGGAGGTATCCGATGTTAACGAGGACACATTATTCCTCAATAGTTTACATTGATTAAAACAGATGATCTTGCATTTTAATATTACAATCTGTGGGATCGGACTCTGTCCAGATATCCTGCTACAATAATAACTGCACATGGAAAATGCCCTGCACTCTCTGCTGAATTGTTCCTGATGTCCTGTCGTGGTGATCGATGTTGTTTAAATGCAACTTGCTGTTCCTATCAGCCAGATTAATCCAACTTTTCTTTTTTATTAAAGGAAGTTCACCAGGAGTTGGGCCGAATGGAGTCTTTGAAAGATCGATGTAGACTGTACTTTTGCTTTGCCATTGGGCTGTTTGAATGTCTGGGCCTCACAGGTGTGATCTACGGCTGGGCCTCACTTGTCTTCGTGCTGAGAAAGGAGGAATATTTCCTCGACGTCTGTGACACACTCCACAACTCCAGCAGTGACGGGGCGAAGAATGGCTCCAGTAAGTGTGTGAAGCAATGCGCGATGTATGGGTGTCTTGGGTATGCTGTGGGCAGGGCGGGGTTTGCATAGCACGAGAGCCAGAGAGAGGGGGGAGGAATGACCGAGACACTGAGAGACAAAGCTTTAAGTCTGCTGAGGTTAAGTCCATACCATGCTCAGATGAAACGTGGGTTTAATTTAGCAATGACCATTCCTGGAGCTGTGAAACATTGACGCTAACCGACGCTAACCGACGCATTCCATAGAATGGCAGGGGAACCTTGAAGGCGAATGCGGGGAGGAACAGTCAGGCAACGCCAAGGGAAGGACAAAGGGCACTGAGAGATCTGTGAGAGGATGAGGCCACATTGAGTTCCGACGCTAACCACCATGCTACCGTGCTGCCCCATTGTAGGTAGCACAATCGGTTCACAGCTCCAGGGTCCCAGGTTCGATTCCGGCTTGGGTCACTGTCTGTGCGGTGTCTGCACATCCTCCCTGTGTGTGCGTGGGTTTCCCCCGGGTGCTCTGGTTTCCTCCCACAGTCCAAAGACGTACAGGTTAGGTGGATTGGCCATGATAAATTGCCCTTTGTGTCCCAAATTTGCCCTTATTGTTGGATGGGGTTACTGGGTTATGGGGATAGGGTCGAGGTGTTAACCTTGGGTAGTGTGCTCTTTCATGAAGCCGGTGCAGACTCTATGGGCCGAATGGCCTTCTTCTGCACTGTAAATTCTATGTCATTTAGACGTTCGGAAGGATGTCGAAGAAGATTAGCAAGAGAATGGATGTCAAGTGAAATAAAGGGGAAGAGAGTAGGAGGCGAATTAACTGGGTGAAAGGACAAAGGAGTAACTAGTATGAGGGAGTCGTAGACTGGTAGGAAGGAGGTCAGGGGAAGAGGGACAGGGCAAACAGTGCGAGGAAAAGTCATGGCAGAAGCGAGCAGTAGAGAAGGAAGGATGAGAGGGAGTTGAGGATCAATAGAATGGCAGGGGAACCTTGAAGGCGAATGCGGGGAGGAACAGTCAGGCAACGCCAAGTGTAGGACAAAGGGCACTGAGAGATCTGTGAGAGGATGAGGCCACATTGAGTTCCGATGCTAAGCTTGCATAATTACCTCCATTAGGCATTTGACAGAAAATCATAGAATTAATTTATATAGAAAATGGTAGCGTACTATATAAAGCAAAAATATTTACCGTGTGTACAGAACAGGCAGAAGCATAGAATGCCAAGGAAAGTGGTGAAGAGGTGCCCCATTAGTGGACTTCTGGGTGCATCCATCTTCGCATTAGGGTCTGTGCTTGTTCTGCTATTTTAAAACACATAACGAGTTTGTCAGGGCTATTGTGATGTTTGGAAACGGTTCAAAAACCTACCCATACTGCAAACAATGAGAACTACAACTTAGACTAACGAATGACGTCGTGTTGTCCTGTGATCAACAGCTATCTGGAAAATGCAATTTAATGTTAACAATTAAGAAGGATGCAGTTTTGAGGATCAATATGGAACGGCAAAAAATCTTTTGCTTTGACGAGATGGCAACAACAGAGAAATTTGAGGCATGTCGTCAAAAGTATTTGAACGTATCTGGATGAGTTGAGAGAGTAGATCAGAATGTGTATGGGATACATAGATTTTATAAGAAGAGGTAGTGATTACAAAACACAATCCAGGAATTCACGGTAAACACCTACAACTCTGGTTATGACTCAGATGCTGACATTGACTGTAAAGTGTGTCAGTGTGTCTGTGAGTGGATGTGTCACTGAGTGGGTGTTCTGTGAGTGGGTGTGTCTCTGAGTGGGTGTGTCTGTGAGTGGGTGTGAATATGAAGCTGTTTTGATAAACTGTTCAATAACACAAAATAGATAATCTTTAATTACTGAGGACATTCTGCGATAATTTGTGTTTATTTAAAAGACCCGTGAATGGTACATGCAAGAACTCTTGTTGCTGTTGTTCCCGTTTACATGAAATTTAACTGAGACATTTAAAGAAGCCAAGAAAAAGTTTTTCCTGGTGGGCTATTTACAAAATGTCAGGTGGTGATTGATCGTTTCCAACAGGACATTATGCCTTGAAAACTGGTTTCTTGAAAGGTTTGGGGAGGAAGGATCAACTTCTTGCGAAAATAACCTAACATACCTCGACAGTCTACACGCAGACCGAATCCGGAAGTGATGAGAAGCTACTCTCAAACGGCACTACATAGCACAGTTTGCAAAAACGCCGCTCATCCCGTAAAATAGAGGAATAGTTCCCGTTTGCTTCAAGGACTCCACAGTTTACATTTTGGTTTCAACGCTTGAATTTACACAAATTAGTAGAACTTCTGTATTTCTATTGTATTTATTTGTGGCGTGTGGTTAAGGTACTTAGAAAGAGCAATTGTTATATGTTAGTCACTAAAATTGGATTTTAACAGGTTGTGAGATTCTACTTGTTAACATGGATAATAGTAGTAGTATGCGTTTCGGCCTGTCAAGCCTTCACTGACATTCTACATGATCATGGCTTATTTCTATCTCAATGTCATGCTCCACTGCTCTCACCTTCCCCTTGACACTTCTAGTGTGCAGACACTTATGCATATTCCTTCTTACATCTTGTCAGTGACCTGGCCTGCACAACCTCAGGTGGTAGATAATTCACCTTTTCACCACACTCTGAGTTGCAACATTTCTACTCTGCTCTGTCTGCATCCTGAGACTGCGACTCCTTCCCCATAGCCACTAAGTCAGAGTAAACAAGGCTCCAACAAACTTTCGTTCAAGGGCAGTCAGTGTTGTGCACATTTCAAGGAGATGCCCTATCGGTTTTATGCATTCCAGTGAACCTAAACCCAATTGATTCAACGTCTCCTAAAAGGAAAATACTGCTATCCCAAGAATCAGTTTGGTGACCATTTGACGCTTCACTGTAACAATTATAGAACACCTACATCCTTTCCTGAATAACGAGACCGGGACTGGACACATTGCCCCGGGTGTAGTCTCAGGGAAGTCCTGCACAGCTGCAATAAGACACCCTTTCTCCTGCACTCAAGTCCCCTTGTAATGAAGGGTAACATGCCATTTTCCTTCTTAACTGTTTGCTTTTCCTGCCAAATTGCTTTCAAAGAACAAAGAAAAGTACATCACAGGAACAGGCCCTTCGTCCCTCCATGGCTGCGACGACAATGCTGCCCGTCTAAACTAAATTGTTCTATACTTCCGGGGTCTGTATCGCTCTATTCCCATCCTATTCATGTATGTGTCAAGATGCCTCTTAAACGTCGCTTTCGTCCCTGCTCCCAGCACATCCTCCGGCAGCGAGTTCCAGACACCCACTACACTGTGTAAAAAAATTGCTTCGTACATCTCCTCTAAACATTGCCCCTAGCACCTTATACCTATGACCCCTCGTAATTGACCCATCTACACTTGGAAAAATCTCTGTCTATCCAATCTGCCTATGCGCCACATAATTTAGTAGACTTCCATCAGTTCGAAACTCAACCTCCTTCGTTCCAGTGAGAACAAAACAAGTTTTTTCAGCCTCTACTCATAGCTAATGCTCTACATACCAGAAAAAAATCCTGGTAAATGTCTTCTGCACCCGCTCTAAATTCTCCACATCTTTCTAGCAGTGTGGCGACCAGAATTGAACACTATACTCCAAGTGTGGCCGAACTGAGGATCTATACAGCTGCAACATGACTTGGCAATTTGTATGCTCAATGCCCCGGGCAAGCATGCCGTATGCCTTCTTGACTACCTTCTCCACCTGTGTTTCCCGTTTCAGTGACCTGTGGACCTGTACACCAAGATTTCTCTGACTTTCAATACTCTTGAGGGTAATACCATTCACTATATATTTCCTACCAGCATTAGACATTCCAAAATGCATCACCTCACATTTGTCCGGATTAAACTCCATCTACCATCTCGCCACCCAAGTCTCCAAATGATCTAAATCATGCTGTATCCTCTGACAGTCCTCATCGCTATCCACAATTCGACCACTATATATCATCCGCAAATATACTAATCAGACCAGTTACATTTTCCTCTAAATCATTTATTTATACTACGAACAGAAAACCTCCCAGCACTAATCCCTGCGGAACACCACTAGTCACAGCCCTCCAATCAGAAAAGCACCCTTCCATTTCAACTCTGCATTCTATGATCCAGCCAGTTCTGCATCCATCTTGCCAGCTCACCTCTCAACCTGTGTGTCTTCACCTTTAGTACCAGTCTGCCATGAGGGACCTTGTGAAACGCCTGACTGAAGACAATATAGACAACACCCACTGCCCGACCTGCATCATTCATCTTTGTGACCTCGAAAATCTCGAGTAAGTTAGTGAGACACGACAACCCATTCACAAAACTGTGCTGCCCCTCGCTAATATGGCCCTTGCTTCCAAATGGGAGTAGACCCTGTCGAGAGGAATTCTCTCCCGTAATGTCCCTACCACAGACGTAAGGCTCACCGGCCTGTAGTTCCGTGTATCATCCTTGCTACCCTTCTTAAAAAAAAGGAACTACATTGTCTATTCTCCAGTCCTCCCGGACATCACCTGAAGACAGCGAGGATCCAAAGATTTCTGTCTAGGCCTCAGCAATTTCCTCTCTTGCCTCCTTCAGTATTCTGGAGGAGATCCCATCAGGTCCTGGAGACTTATCCAACGTAATATTTTTCATGACGCCCAACACCTAGTTTTTTAGGCTCTCAATGTGACCCAGGATATGTTCACATCCTTCTCCAGATTTAACATTCACCAATTCCTTCTATTTGGTGAATACAGATGAAAAGTATTCATTTAGTACCTGGCCCATTTCCTCTCGATCCACACATAGATTCCATCCCCTGTCCTTTAGTGGGCTAACCCTTTCCCTGGCTACCCTCTTGCATTGTATGTGCGTGTCGACAGCATTGGGATTTACCTTCACCATATTTGCCAATGACTTTTCGTGACCCCTTTTAGCCCTCCTGGCTCCTTGCTTAAGTTCCTTCCTACTTTCCTTATATTCCATCCAGGCTTCGTCTGTTCCCAGCCTTCTAACCCCGGCAAATGCCTCCTTTTTCTTTTTGACGAGGCCTCCAATATTTCTCGTTATCCAAGGTTCCTGAAATTTTCCCTATCTATCCTTCTTCCTCACAGGAACATGCCGGTCCTGAATTCCTTTCAACTGACATTGGAACGCCTCCCACGTCAGATGTTGATTTGCCCTCCAACATCCGCCACCAGTCTATGTTCTTCAGTTCTCTCCTCATATTGTTATAATTAGCCTTCCCCCAATTTAGCACATTCAACCTGGGGCCAATCTTATCCTTGTCCACCAGCACTTTAAAACTTACTGAATTGTGGTCACTGTTCCCTAAATGCTCAAGTAAATGCTCCAGCCACCAGGAAGGCTGTTTTCAGCAACATCTCCCTGAATGCTATTGCTCAGTGCCATAGTGGCCCTTTTTCCTAGTGCCCCCTCATTTCTGTCACTTTCTGTAATATTGCTCCGGTGCCC